>NC_055995.1:133304265-133605049 GCF_018446385.1 Zingiber officinale
TACTGACGTGGCGAGGCACATGACCTTCTTGGATATGGGAGCAACCACCACCGACTAGACAAAACCTTTTAAGGAAAGATAATATTTAATTTCCTAAAATAACTTTAGGTTAACCGAAAAAAACAATCAAATCACAAGGAAAAGAAAAAAAAAGAACATAACATCGAAAACAAATTCGAAATACTAGAATCGCATGCCTCTTGTATTTGGTATTATTTCCAAAAATAACTAGTATGATGCGGAAAGGAAAAATACTAGTTATACCTTTTAGAAAGACCTCTTGATCTTCTACCGTATTCCTCTTCTAATCCCGGACGTTGTGTGGGCAACGATCTTCCTAGACGAGAACCACCAAACCACCTTCTTCTTCTTTCCTTCAAGTTTCGGCCAAGCAAGACTTTCAAAGGAAGAAGATCCTTTTCCACCAACCAAGCTCCAAGGGATGCAAGCTTTCTCTCCTTCTTCTCCAAGCTAAGATCCGGCCACCACTTGATCTCCAAGAGAAAAGAAGGTTTTGGCCACAAAGATGGAGAGAAGAGAAAGGGAAGGGCCGGCCACACCAAGGAAGAAAAGAGGGAGAAAAATAATAGAGTTGTTCACCATGAAGCCTCCTCTGCCCCCTCTTTTATAATCCTTGGTCTTGGCAAATAAGGAAAATTTAATAAAAACTTCCTTAATTCTTTTGTCATTGAAAAGGAAAATTTATTTAATTAAAAATAATTTTCTTTTCATCATGTTAATGGTCGACCACCTTTAATCCCTTAATCAAGGAAATTTTAATTCACACAAGAATTAAAACTTCCTAATTTGCTTCCAGAAATTTATAAAAATTTCTCAAATAATTTTTCCCTTCATGGTGGTTAAGGAAATTTTATAAATTAAAATATTTCTTTTAAACATGTGGATAAAAAGAAAGTTATCTCTAAAAATTAAAATCTCTTTCAATCTACAAATAAGGAAAGATATCAAACTTTTTCTTAATCTTTTGTAGAAACTTATAAAAGAGAATATTTAATTTTTAAACTCTCTTTTAAACATGTGGATGATTTACAAATAAGGAAAGTTTTTACTAAAAAATTAAAACCATCCTTTTAATCTACAAATAAGGAAAAAGATTAATCTCTTCTCTTAATCTTTTGTAGAAAGCTATAAAAGGAAATTTTTAATTTTTAAACTCTCTTTTAAATCATGATATCCACATAAAAAATAATTTTAATAAAAATCCCTTTTAATATTCTAATGGCCGGCCACCTAAGCTTGGGACCCAAGCTTTGGCCGGCCACCAACTTGGCTCATCCACTTGGTCTTGGCCGGCCCTAGCATGGGTTCCAAGCTACCTTGGCCGGCCCCATTGGATGGGTAAGAAAGTGGGTATATGGTGGGTATAAATCTCTTTATACAAGAGGCTAAGATAGGGACCGAGAGGAGGAATTGGTTTTGGTCTCCCGATAAAATTAAGCATCCCGTGTTCGCCCCGAACACACAACTTAATTTTATCAATAATAATTCATTCCACTAGAGAACTATTATTGAACTACCGCACCAATCCCAAATTACATTTTGGGCTCCTTCTTATTATGAGTGTGTTAGTCTCCCTGTGTTTAAGATGTCGAATGTCCACTAATTAAGTGAGTTACTGACAACTCATTTAATTAATATCTTAGTCCAAGAGTAGTACCACTCAACCTTATCGTCATGTCGGACTAAGTCCACCTGCAGGGTTTAACATGACAATCCTTATGAGCTCCTCTTGGGGACATTTTCAACCTAGATTACTAGGACACAGTTTCCTTCTATAATCAACAACACACACTATAAGTGATATCATTTCCCAACTTATTGAGCTTATTGATTTATCGAACTAAATCTCACCCATTGATAAATTAAAGAAATAAATATCAAATATATGTGCTTGTTATTATATTAGGATTAAGAGCACACACTTCCATAATAACTGAGGTCTTTTGTAACGACCCGCCTTCTAACTACTAGGCTGCAAGGCGAACCGTTACGGTTGTACTATACTGACTGTGCGGAAACTGAGCTAATTTAAATTTTTGCTAACTAATTGATTCTTATAAACTCTGATACTAATATTCTGGGTGTACCTAGGAGTTGTACATATGCTAGGGAAGGTGTTCACAACTGATAACACACTCCGGACCGATCCACAGACCGATCTACTGATACTGGTACGGTCACAAGACCCTGGATCGGTCTGCTGTCCGATCCTGAAGCTTCATTGCTTCTGTTCCTGGCTGGATCGGTCTACAGACCGATCCAGGAGTGCCCTGATCGGTCGGTAGACCGATCAGTGGCTTTTGGTTCGGTAGACCGATCCAGCCACGTACAGAAGCGACAGCCTATGGATCGGTCGGCCGACCGATCCAGAGAGTTCTGCAATCGCTACTGTATCGCGCTGGATCGGTCGGCTGACCGATCCAGGAGGATACAGTATGCTACTGTATCCGTCTGGATCGGTCGGCAGACCGATCCAGTGGCACAGTTCAGCCTCTGATCGGTCTGGAGACCGATCAGAGTCTGATTTCGCCTCTGGAACTCTGATTTCAGCACTCTGGCGTGCCGAAATACCCCATACGACTATCTAATACCTGATAAGCTATTTAAATAACATGTAGAAACATTCTAACAAGGTTAACAGCAGTTTATAATTGACTTGTAGGGTTTAAACATTCTAAGGTTTGAAATACTTGAAATGAGAAACTAAACCACAAGGTGCTAAAGTTCAATTGCTAAGTCCCCTAAGGACCTTTGATTCCAGTTCCTGCCACACACACCACCTTCGCATTGACCTCCAGCCTCCACTGCTAGTCCATTTTCCTTTTACCTGTATCTGCAGTATAAGGAAAATAGTATCTGTAAGCTAAGAGCTTAGTAAGAAACCATCTACCTCACTAAATCATGCATACGATGTGAATATGCTTTTAAATCATGCTTTTGAAAAACATACTGAAGATGCAAGCATGGCATGGCATGGTATCATACAAGCATGGCATATCTAATACTGAACATATACACTGAACTTCAAACTAGCATAGAAACTGAACTAAAACAACATGCTGAGCTAAGCTATCTAAACCGAAGCTGCAATCAAACTCAACTAGCATAACTGATTTTGAGTTTTTGAAAACTAATACATAATAAGTGAAAATACTAAACATACTGTTGGGCCCGGCAACTGTACTTGCTGTGCGCGCATCCCTACTAGACCCGGGGTTGCAAGTCCCGAATTTAGCAGGGTTTACTAGGTTAGCTGAACCTAGGGACGACTGTGGGAGTCCAACCCAATGGATATCTAATCCAGTACAGTGCCTCTGAAAATAAAATACTGAAATAGCTAATACTTGCTTACTTGGTTGTTTCTAGGTTGTCTGAACCTAGAGCTAGGTTATCTAAACCTAGAGGCGACTGTGGGAGCCCACCCATTGGACCGTAGTCCCATATAAGCTGTAATAAACTGATTTACTATTTTAAATGCTACTAATGCATTTAACCGAGCTAATAAACATACTGGAAGGGTAATTAGCTAAACTACCCTTTTTATCGAGCACTTGGTGTGCTTCAACCCTCCTCTACATTAGGGTAAGCACCTCTAGGCACCCAACAACGTTTATGATCTCCAACTGAAGGAGAATAACCGTGTCCGGCCCATCTAAAGGTACTAACTAAATCCCTAATCTGCAAGAAAGGTTAAAACATAACTAAAGTGCCGGAAAAACTATACATATAACTATCAACTAATGCACATCAACAAACGGAGCTATTATACCGCAGGTGAGGGGTTTCTTACCTCCTAATCGTAATTTCTTACGATTCTATTCGCTAAACTCCGGTGGAGATGGTCCTCTCGACGATCCGCTCACGTCTTCGTGTTCCTCTCGTGGAGAAGAACCCTTTTCGTGTTGGAGTCGTCGCCGGAAAATGATCCGAGGGCCCTTGGGCTTGGGCGCCGAGAGAAGCAAGAAGAGGGAGGGGCGGCGTGAGGGTTTGGAGAGGAGGAAGAGGTGGCGTGAGGTTTTTGGTGGAGAGGTTGCCGAACCAAAACTTCAAATAAACCAACCCCAACTTAAGTTTTCTATTTATACTTAGTGATAAGTTCCGCCCAAATCCCACTTAACTAGGATTGTTCCCCTTTCCTTTCAGCACAGCCCTGCTGGGTCAACTGGTTATGACATTGTCCCTCTAAACCATAGGTCTCGGGTTCAATCCCCGCCTAGGCCGTTTTACGCTTATATTTCTTTTTGCTACTTCCGCTACTCGGAAAATTCCGGAAAAATATCTAAAAATTCCAGAAAAATCCTAGAATATTTCTAAAATAGTTTTGAGAATTTTCGGGCGTTACAATCCCCCATACCTTATAAAAAGTTCGTCCTCGAACTTAGAACAATTCTGTCTCATGCTGGCTTCTGTCTCCCAAGTTGCCTCATCTGCTGTGTGACTGTGCCACATGACTTTGACTAATGGTACCTCCTTGTTCCGCAATTTCTTAACGGCTCGGTCTATTATCTGAATAGGCCGACTATCATAGCTGAGGTCCTCGCGGATCTGTACCGACTGGGGCTCAATCACCTGGGTGGCATCTGGGGTATGCTTCTTCAGCATAGAGACATGAAATACGTTGTGGACAGCTGACATCTCCTGAGGTAGCTCTAACTCATATGCTACTTTGCCCACTCTCTTCGTGATAAGGTATGGTCCCACGTATCTGGGAGCTAGCTTGCCCTTCTTCCCGAAACGCATGACTCCCTTCATGGGAGCTACTCTGAGGAAAACTGTATCCCCAACTGAGAACTCTAGGGGTCTGTAGCTCTTCTGACGGCTCTGTGCTGTCTCTATCCTCTGGCGAATCTGCTGTATGGCTGCTGTGGTAGCTGCTACTAGATCTGTCTGAAGCTCTAGTTCCTTCTGTTCACCACTCTCATACCAGCAGATTGGTGATCTGCACCTCCGCCCATAGAGTGCCTCGTAAGGTGCCATGCCGATAGTGGCCTGATAACTGTTGTTGTATGCAAATTCTGCTAAACTCAGATATTTGCACCAACCTCCTTTGAAATCTAGGGCACAAGCTCGGAGCATATCTTCGAGTATCTGATTTACTCGCTCCGTCTGACCATCTGTCTGAGGATGGAATGCTGTGCTGAATTTTAACTTCGTGCCCAATGCTGACTGTACACACTCCCAAAAGTGTGATGTGAACCTGCTGTCTCTGTCTGAAATGACGGTTCGTGGGACTCCATGAAGTCTGACGATCTCCTGGAGATACAACTGAGCTAGCTTCTCCATGGAATAGGATATCTTGATAGCTAGAAAGTGGGCTGATTTAGTCAACCTGTCGACTATTACCCAGATGGCATCAAAACCATGCGGGGTTCTGGGTAGTCCCACTATGAAGTCCATCGAGATGTCCTCCCACTTCCATTCTGGAATCTGTATAGGCTGCAGAACTCCTCCTGGTCGCTGATGTTCTGCCTGATGCTAACATATCTGGCGATGTCTCGCTTCATCCCGGGCCACCAAAAACGTTTCTTCAGGTCTTGATACATTTTGGTGGAACCTGGATGCATCGCATATGGAGTCCTGTGAGCCTCATCTAAAATCTGTCTCCGTAGCTCCTCCTGATCTGGAACACAGAGTCTGTCGCCAAAATACAACACCCCGCTATCGGACACTCTGAATTCTCTACTTTCTGATTCTGCTAGCCCTTGCTTGATTTTCTGAATCTCAGGGTCCTGATCCTGAGCTGACTGAATATCACCAAGCAAGGTAGACTCTAAGGTCATAGTAGAGAGCTGTCCCACGATGAGCTCGAGACCGAAATCCACGATCTCCTTCTGTAGGGGCGGCGGCATGGCTGTAAGAGACAACAAGGTAGCACTGGATTTCCTGCTAAGTGCATCTGCTACCTTATTGGCTTTCCCTGGATGGTAGAGGATGTCTATATCATAGTCCTTGACCAGCTCAAGCCATCTGCGCTGTCGCATATTCAGATCCTTCTGAGTGAAGAAGTACTTCAGACTCTGATGATCTGTATACACTCTGCACTGAGCTCCATATAAGTAATGTCTCCAAATTTTGAGAGAGAAGACGACTGCTGCAAGCTCAAGGTCATGAGTAGGGTAATTCTTCTCATAATCCTTGAGTTGTCTGGAGGCATAGGCAATCACCTTGCCGTTTTGCATCAGTACTGCTCCTAGTCCCAACTTAGGGGCATCACTATAGATGTCAAAGCCGGTGTCGGTAGAGCCAAAATAGAGCACCGGTCTCCTTTTAGCTCAAGTCGCTCTCACCTCCGTCCATCGGAATTTCTTGTTCTTTCCGTAAGAGGCTGGGGAGGCTACCGAGAAATCCTCTACAAACTTCCTGTAATATCCTGCTAATCCCGGAAAGCTCCTGATTTCACTGGCCTTTACCAGTTACTTACTGCTTCTATCTTGTTGGGATCCACCATAATACCATCCTTTGAGATGATGTGACCCAGAAGGACACTGATCTAGCCAAAATTCACATTTCGTGAACTTGGCGTGAGTCGGTTCTGAAGTGTCTGCAATACTAGTTTCAGGTGCTCTGATGTTCTTCCCGAGTTCCCGAGTAGATAAGAATGTCATCGATAAACACAATAACAAACTTATCTAAATACTCCCTGAATACTGCTCATGAGATCCATGAATGTAGCCGAGCATTGGTCACGCCAAAGGGCATGACCACGAACTCGTAGTGTCCGTATCCGGTTCTCGAATGTCTTTGGTATATCCCTTCTTTAACCTTTACCGATGATAACCTGATCTGAGATCTACCTTAAAGAACACCGATGCTCGTTGATCAAATAGGTCATCTATTCCGGGAAGAGGATACTGCTTTTGATTGTGACTGTTCGTTGATCATAGTTCTGACGATGATGCTCCCATCCTTCTTCTTCACGAACAACACAGGCGCTCCCCATGGTGAGTGACTCGGGCGTATGAAACCCTTGTCAAGAAGCTCCTGTAATTGCTCCTGAAGTTCCTTCAGTTCTGCTGGAGCCATGCGGTATGGTGCCTTGGAAATTGGATTTGTGCCGGGAATAAGCTCTATCTCAAATTCAATCTCCCTGTCTGGTGCTAAGCCTGGTAGCTCTTCAGGGAAGACTGCTGGGTAATCACAAACGACTCGGACCTCGGCTAGCTGTTGGTCCCGGTCCTGACTGGTGCTGACTACGTGTGCCAAGAATCCCGTGCATCCTGTATCCAATAACTTCTGTGCCTTCATAGCTGAGAGAAACCTCGTGGCCTTTCTCCTTGGTTCCCCGACGAATTCGAACTGTGCTTCCGCTTCAGGTTGGAACGTGACTTTCTGTTTACGGCACTCGATAGAGGCACCGTATTTGACCAAAAAGTCCATTCCGAAGATAACGTCATAGTCGGTCATTTCTAGCACTATCAGATCGCAAAAGAGCTCCCTGTCTGCTATAATGACCGGCACTGCTCTGAGCCAGTGCGTGGACGCCATGATCTCTCCTGAAGGTAGCGTTGTCAAAAACTGACCGCTGAGTATCTCTGGAGGTACTTCTAATTTTTCGGAGAACATCCTGGCTATATATGAATGGGTTGCCCCAGTATCAAATAGAACAGTAGTACTATGCTGAAAAATGCTAATCTGACCTGTGACAACTGTCGAGGCATTGGCTACGTCCTCTCTGGTGAGCGCGTAGATCCTCGCATTCGCTAAAGCTGGAGGGGCTTCTAATCTGCCCTGGCTGATAAGTGGACCTTCTAGAGCGGCCTGCATCTGATGTAACTGAGCTGGCTGGCCTGCATACTGAATCTGCTGTGGCTGAGGAAGACCGGTCTTGTTCGATGCTTGGCCATGTGCCCTTCTTGTCCACATTCAAAGCATCCTCGTGTGCCCTTGCGACAAACCCCTGGGTGGAATTTCCCACAAGTAGCACACTTTGGATAACTGGGTCGCTTGCTAGACGGTCCTCCTTTTGAGTCACTCCCTGATTTGCGCTTGCTGTTGGAGTTCCCTTTCCAGTTGGAGCTGTGGCCCTGCTGTTTCTGAGTGTGAGAGCTTCCTTGGCCTTTGGACTCTGAGGAGACTTGCTTCTGTTGCTTCATGCTGTTCTGGTAATGCTCTGTGGTCAAGGCACTGCTCACTAGCTCCTCCGTGGTCTGTGGCCTATGAATGCCACCAGCCACGTTCACTGCGATCTCGGGCCTCAGCATCTTGAGCATCAACCGGACTCGTTCCTTCTCTGTGCTGACTAACTCTGGACATAGACGAGCCAACCTGTTGAATTTCTTCACGGCTTCCTCCACTGAAAGGTTGCCCTGACGAAACTCCGTGAACTCATCGTAGTGGCGGTTGGTAACCCGCATGTGAAAGAACTCCTCAAAGAATTCCTTCTCGAAGTCCCCCCATGACATCTGATTCACTGGGCGCTTCGTTCTGATCCTTTCCCACCACATGCGTGCGTCTCCTGTCAGGCAGAAGGAGGCACACTTCACCTTCTCGTGTTCTGGCCAGTCCAGAAGCTCCATCGTGCTCTCCAGTGTTTTGAACCATGCTTGTGCATCCCATGGTTCACTAGTGCCTGAGAAGTTCTCTGGCTTGACTCGCTGCCACTGGATCAGATAGGCTTCCTTCCTTGGCTCAGCTGCTGGGACTGCTGGTGCTGGTGCTGGTGCTGGTGCTGTAGGCTGAGCTGGTGGAACCTCTAAGACTACTGGAGTCGTCAGATTTGGCTCCGGGGTGACGGTGGGGGCATTCTGCTGGTTAGCCTTTAAGGTGGCTATCTCCTGTTGCTGTTCAGCTAGTTGCTGCTGTAACTGAGCCACTAATGCTGTAAGATCTGGAGGAGGCACTGAACTGCCTGCCTCTTGCTGGGGCTCAGTGGCTAGTGCCCTTTTTGCTGGGCGTCCTCGTGCCATTTCTAATGACATAGAGAACACATGTATAACTAATACTATCACAGTTATATAATTTCTGATATCATGTTTAGTCTACCATGTACTAACAAGCAACAAGCATGTAACATGAACTGTAACTATAAACAAGAACAATAAAGAGAGTAGAGGTATCCTTACTTGGAAGCTGCCGGTACAATGCTGATGTGTGTGTAGGAAGTATGGAACACTGCTCTGATACCACTCTGTAACGACCCGCCTTCTAACTACTAGGCTGCAAGGCGAACCGTTACGGTTGTACTATACTGACTGTGCGGAAACTGAGCTAATTTAAATTTTTGCTAACTAATTGATTCTTATAAACTCTGATACTAATATTCTGGGTGTACCTAGGAGTTGTACATATGCTAGGGAAGGTGTTCACAACTGATAACACACTCCGGACCGATCCACAGACCGATCCATCGACATGTACGGTCACAAGACCGGATCGGTCAGTCCGATCCTCAAGCTTCATTGCTTCGTTCGGGCCGATCGGCCCATGCATCGATCCAGAGTGCTCTGATCGGCCGAGACCGATCGCTGGCTTTGCATCGTTACACCGGACGGCCGGTGACCGATCCTTAAACCCGCAAAACCGGGTTCGCATCGTTCGTCTTTGGATCGGTCGGCATCGATCCAGCGAGGCCGGATCGGGCAGCATCGATCCAGTATAGGATCGGTCGGCCGACCGATCCAGCACTCAGTAGCGAGTTATCAGATCGATCGGGCTGTCCGATCGATCCAGAGGATACTGCCACAGATCTCTCGATCGGTCGGCAGACCGATCCAGTGGCACAGTTCAGCCTCTGATCGGTCTGGAGACCGATCAGAGTCTGATTTCGCCTCTGGAACTCTGATTTCAGCACTCTGGCGTGCCGAAATACCCCATACGACTATCTAATACCTGATAAGCTATTTAAATAACATGTAGAAACATTCTAACAAGGTTAACAGCAGTTTATAATTGACTTGTAGGGTTTAAACATTCTAAGGTTTGAAATACTTGAAATGAGAAACTAAACCACAAGGTGCTAAAGTTCAATTGCTAAGTCCCCTAAGGACCTTTGATTCCAGTTCCTGCCACACACACCACCTTCGCATTGACCTCCAGCCTCCACTGCTAGTCCATTTTCCTTTTACCTGTATCTGCAGTATAAGGAAAATAGTATCTGTAAGCTAAGAGCTTAGTAAGAAACCATCTACCTCACTAAATCATGCATACGATGTGAATATGCTTTTAAATCATGCTTTTGAAAAACATACTGAAGATGCAAGCATGGCATGGCATGGTATCATACAAGCATGGCATATCTAATACTGAACATATACACTGAACTTCAAACTAGCATAGAAACTGAACTAAAACAACATGCTGAGCTAAGCTATCTAAACCGAAGCTGCAATCAAACTCAACTAGCATAACTGATTTTGAGTTTTTGAAAACTAATACATAATAAGTGAAAATACTAAACATACTGTTGACTTGCTGTGCGCGCATCCCTACTAGACCCGGGGTTGCAAGTCCCGAATTTAGCAGGGTTTACTAGGTTAGCTGAACCTAGGGACGACTGTGGGAGTCCAACCCAATGGATATCTAATCCAGTACAGTGCCTCTGAAAATAAAATACTGAAATAGCTAATACTTGCTTACTTGGTTGTTTCTAGGTTGTCTGAACCTAGAGCTAGGTTATCTAAACCTAGAGGCGACTGTGGGAGCCCACCCATTGGACCGTAGTCCCATATAAGCTGTAATAAACTGATTTACTATTTTAAATGCTACTAATGCATTTAACCGAGCTAATAAACATACTGGAAGGGTAATTAGCTAAACTACCCTTTTTATCGAGCACTTGGTGTGCTTCAACCCTCCTCTACATTAGGGTAAGCACCTCTAGGCACCCAACAACGTTTATGATCTCCAACTGAAGGAGAATAACCGTGTCCGGCCCATCTAAAGGTACTAACTAAATCCCTAATCTGCAAGAAAGGTTAAAACATAACTAAAGTGCCGGAAAAACTATACATATAACTATCAACTAATGCACATCAACAAACGGAGCTATTATACCGCAGGTGAGGGGTTTCTTACCTCCTAATCGTAATTTCTTACGATTCTATTCGCTAAACTCCGGTGGAGATGGTCCTCTCGACGATCCGCTCACGTCTTCGTGTTCCTCTCGTGGAGAAGAACCCTTTTCGTGTTGGAGTCGTCGCCGGAAAATGATCCGAGGGCCCTTGGGCTTGGGCGCCGAGAGAAGCAAGAAGAGGGAGGGGCGGCGTGAGGGTTTGGAGAGGAGGAAGAGGTGGCGTGAGGTTTTTGGTGGAGAGGTTGCCGAACCAAAACTTCAAATAAACCAACCCCAACTTAAGTTTTCTATTTATACTTAGTGATAAGTTCCGCCCAAATCCCACTTAACTAGGATTGTTCCCCTTTCCTTTCAGCACAGCCCTGCTGGGTCAACTGGTTATGACATTGTCCCTCTAAACCATAGGTCTCGGGTTCAATCCCCGCCTAGGCCGTTTTACGCTTATATTTCTTTTTGCTACTTCCGCTACTCGGAAAATTCCGGAAAAATATCTAAAAATTCCAGAAAAATCCTAGAATATTTCTAAAATAGTTTTGAGAATTTTCGGGCGTTACATCTTTGTTCCTCTATAAAGTCAGTATAAAAGAAACGACCTCTAATGGTCCTACTCAATACACTCTAAGTGTACTAGTGTAATTATATAGTTAAGATAAACTAATACCTAATTACACTACGACCTTCCAATGGTTTGTTCCTTTCCATCTTGGTCGTGAGCTACTGTTTATAATTTATAAGGTACTGATAACATAATCCTCTGTGTGTGACACCACACACCATGTTATCTACAATATAAATTAATTGAACAACTATATTTATCATAAATGTAGACATTTGACCAATGTGATTCTTATTTCTAGATAAATGTTTATACCAAAAGCTAGACTTTTAGTATACATCCTAACAACAGCATCACCAATTACTTCAAATTCACTGGGAATTGGATATGGCAAAGGTGCTGATTTTTCTACTGCTTCATCAATGGAGACTCGCATGTAATTATTGGGAAATGGAATACCATGAAGCATTTTATCAGATACATTGCCACAAACAATTGTACCATATGCAACAATATTTCTCTATTAACTGTTGTGTGATACGGTGCTTAAGCTAAACAATGTTCAAGGGCTTGGAAATTAAAGAGAATGTCAATCTCTCTATGAGTTCTTGGTAACTCTTCCCATCTTTAAGTATTTGCATATATTGTTCTCTTAATAGGCCGTGAAGTAGGAGTAAAGTTCCAAACTGATGGTTGCTACCCGGAAAACCTAATGGTTCCACTGTACAAAAAATTTTGTACAAAGGTCTGAACCTTTTCCTAGCTACCATGTGTTCTTTTAAATTAAACTTGGATCGCCTGCGGAACTTAACACGTTTGATCCAAAGTTTAATCTATTTGTTCTTTTAGGTTTAGACTTGGATCTCCTGCGGAACTTAACACGTTCGATCCAAATCACCTAGGTTATTAATTTCATTAAATATTAATTTCTAAAATCGGCTTCCAGGACTGCATGGCAAGGCACATGGCCTTCTTGGATATGGGAACAACCACCACCGCCTAGACAAAGCCTTTTAAGGAAAGCTAATATTTAATTTCCTTAAATAACTTTAGGTCAACCGAAAAGAACAATCAAATCACAAGGAAAAGAAAAACAAAAGAACACATCATCGAAAACAAATTCGAAATACTAGAATCGCATGCCTCTTGTATTTGGTATTTTTACATGAAGATAAAACTAGTATGATGCAGAAATAAAATACTAGTATACCTTTTCTTTTGCAAACAAAAACCTCTAGATCTTCTACCGTATTCCTCTTATAATCCCGGACGTTGTGTGGGCAACGATCTTCCGAGACGAGAACCACCAAGCACCTTCTTCTTCCTTGCAAGTTTCGTCCATCAAAACTTCTCCTAGGATGAAGAGGTTCGGCCACCACCACCATGCTCCAAGGGATGCTAGAAACAAAGCTTTCTTTCTCTTCTTCTTCTTCTTCTTCTCTAAACTTGATCCGGCCACCATATGAATCTCCACAAGAAGGATGAGGTTCGGCCATCAAAGAGAAGGAAGGAGGAGAGGATGGTCGGCCACACCAAGGAAGAAAAAGAGTGAGAAAAAATAATAGAGTTCACTTTTTGAAGGCACCTCTACCCCCTCTTTTATAATCCTTGGTCTTGGCAAATAAGGAAATTTTAATAAAAACTTCCTTAATTCCTTTGCCATGAAAAAAAAATTTAATTGATATAAAATCAATTTCTCTTTTATTAATCAACATGGCCGGCCACAATAATCTAAGCAAAGAAAATTTAATTCAATCAAGAATTAAAACCTTCCTAATTTGTTTCCGGAAATTTTAAAATAAAATTTCTCTAATAATTTTTATCCCTTCATGATTAGTTTATAAAAAGGAAATTTAATAAATTAAAATCTTTCTTTTAAACATGTGGATAAAAAGAAAGTTATCTCTAAAATTAAAATCTCTTTTAATCTACAATTAAGGAAAGATATCAAATCTTTTCTTAATCTCTTGTAGAAACTTATAAAAGAGAATATTTAATTTTAAACTCTCTTTTAAATCATGAACATGGTTAAAAAGAAAAGTTTTCTTAAAATTTAAAATCCACCTTTTAATCAACAAATAAAGAAAGATTTCAAATTTTAAACTCTCTTTTAAACATGTAGATGATTTACAAATAAGGAAAGTTTTTACCAAAAATTAAAACCATCCTTTTAATCTACAAATAAGGAAAGAGATTAATCTCTTCTCTTAATCTTTTGTAGAAAGCTATAAAAGGAAATTTTTAATTTTTAAACTCTCTTTTAAAACCATGATATCCACATAAGAAATAATTTTAATAAAAATCCTTTTTAATATTCTAGTGGCCGGCCACCTAAACTTGGGACCCAAGCTTTGGCCGGCCATCAACTTGGCTTATCCATTTGGTCTTGGCCGGCCCTAGCTTGGGTTCCAAGCTAGCTTGGCCGGCCCCATTGGATGGGTAAGAAAGTGGGTATGTGGTGGGTATAAATCTCTATATACAAGAGGCTACGATAGGGACCAAGAGGAGGAATTAGTTTTGGTCTCCCGATGAAATTAAGCATCCCGTGTTCGCCCTGAATACTCAACTTAATTTCATCAATAATAATTCATTCCACTAAAGAACTGTTATTGAACTACCGCACCAATCCCAAATTACATTTGGGGCTCCTTCTTATTATGAGTGTGTTAGTCTCCCTGTGTTTAAGATAACAAATGTCTACTAATTAAGTAAGTTACTGACAACCCACTTAATTAATATCTAGCTCCAAGAGTAGTACCACTCAACTTCATTGTCATGTCGGACTAAGTCCACCTGCAGGGTTTAACATGACAATCCTTATGAGCTCCTCTTGGGGACATTCTCAACCTAGATTACTAGGACACAGTTTCCTTCTATAATCAACAACACACACTATAAGTGATATCATTTCTCAACTTATCGGGCTTATTGATTTATCGAACTAAATCTCACCCATTGATAAATTAAAGAAATAAATATCAAATATATGTGCTTGTTATTATATTAGGATTAAGAGCACACACTTCCATAATAACTGAGGTCTTTGTTCCTTTATAAAGTCAGTATAAAAGAAACTACCTCTAATGGTCCTACTCAATACACTCTAAGTGTACTAGTGTAATTATATAATTAAGATAAACTAATACCTAATTACACTACGACCTTCCAATGGTTTGTTCCTTTCCATCTTGGTCGTGAGCTACTGTTTATAATTTATAAGGTACTGATAACATGATCCTCTGTGTGTGACACCACACACCATGTTATCTACAATATAAATTAATTAAACAACTACATTTATCATAAATGTAGATATTTGACCAATGTGATTCTTATTTCTAGATAAATGTTTATACCAAAAGCTAGGCTTTTAGTATACATCCTAACAATCTCCCACTTATACTAAAAGACTAAGCTGCTATATCTGCTGCCATACATCTGATTCTCAACCCTTCAACATGCCCATCAAAAGCTCTTGCCTTAAGGGCCTTAGTGAAAAGATCTATAGGTCATCATCTGATGCAATCTAGGCAACAACTTCTCCTCGTTTATACGATTTCTCGTATTGGGTGGTACTTGCGCTCTATTGTGTTTACTTGCCTTATAGACTCATGGTTTCTTCGAGTTTGCTACTGCACCATTATTATTACAATAAATTGTAATAATCTTTGGACAAACCAGAAATCATATCTAAGTCTATCTTGAGGTTATTGAGTCATTCAGCTTTTATAGCTACTTCAGAGGCTTGCCATATACTCAGCTTCTATGGTGGAGTCTAGAAAAACACCTATGCTTATCACTCTTCCATAGTTATGACTTTACCTCCTAAAGTAAACACAAAACCCCGAGGTTGACTTACTATTGTCCCTATCCGATTGGAAGTGAAAATCCGTGCAACCCACAGGGACCAAATCAACTGCCTTGTAAGCTAGCATATAATTTCTAGTACCTCTAAGGTACTTCAATATATGTTTTACTGCAGTCCAATGTCCTTGTCAAGGGTTACTTTGATATCTGCTAACTATGCCCTTGGCAAAACAGATTTCTGATCTCGTGCATAACATACATTAGGCTTCCGATAGCCGAAGCATAAAGATCTGCCTTCATTTCCTCTATCTAATTTGATGTCTTCGAAGACATCTCTTTAGATAAAGCTACTCCAAGCCCAAAAGGTAAGAAACCTTTCTTGGAGTTCTGCATGCTTAAAACGAGTAAGAATTTTTTTTTCGATATATGAAGCTTGGGATAAGTAAAATATTCTTTTCTTGTGATCCCTTATTACTTTGATCCCAAGAATATATACATTCTCCCTAGTCCTTCATATCGAATTGTTTGGACAACCATACCCTTACTTCTGACAACACTTTGATATTGTTTCCAACTACCAAAAATGTTATCTACGTGTAGTACAAGAAATACCACCACGTTTCCATCACACTTTTTGTATACACAAGACTTATCCGGTTACTTAATAAATTCATAGGTCTGAATTACTTTGATAAACCGGATGTTCCAAGACCTTGAAGCTTTGCCTCAGTCCATAGACTGATTGAGCTTGCATACAAGATGCTCTTTGCCCTTTGCAATGAACCCTTATGGTTGCTTTATATGGATGCTTTCTTCAAGACTTCCATTTAAGGAATGCTGTCTTGACATCCACTTGCCAAATAGATAAAAGAATCTGGATAGACTTAAGCATGACTACCAGTGAAAAAGTTTCCTTTTTCATCAAGCCTTGCTTTAAAAGTTTCTACCTTTCTGTCTATCCATCTTTTCCTATTGTAGACTTAATTTCACCGAATGGCTTTTACACCATCTGGTGGTTCTACAAGCTTCCAGATTTTATTAGAATACATATATTCTAATTCTGTATTCATTGCTCTTTGCCAAGATGTTGTATCTTTATCTTGGAGTGCTTCATCATATGTCCGGGATCAGGCTCATGTTCATTTGGGATCAAGTCCAAAAGACTCTCCCAAAACATGAATCTTTTAGGTTGTTTGACAACCCTCCCACTATAATGATGCACTGTCTATAATTGTGTATCAATTGTGATACGTGTTGCAGTTTCTTGTGATATTTCATCTTGTACAATTGGTACTAGATTAGACGTGTCTTTTATTAAGAACAAATTTACTTATGGGCTTATGGTTCATTATATAGTCCTGTAAAAATCAGTCATTGATGCTAACAATGACCTTCTGATTTTTAAGACTATAAACCTACTTTCGTTTCTCTAGGATAACCCATAAATAAGTGAATTCCTATCTAGCTTATCATTGTCTCTCTTCAACATATGTGCTGGACTACCTGAATCCGAATATGTTTCAAAATAGGCTTACGCCTGTTCAGCAATTCTATATGAGTAGAGAGTTCTGACTTTGGAAGGTACTATGTTCACTTTCTTTTCCAGAGTATATCCTTAAAACGAACTTGGTAATTTTCTGAATAACTCATCATCAATCTAATTATTTCCATAAGAGTCCTATACCTTCTTTCTACTACACCATTCTGTTGGGGTGTACCAGGTGCAGTTAGTTGGGAGTGAATCCCTACTTTTGATAAGTAACTCATAAATTGTCCCAAGAGGTACTTGCCACTACGATCTTACCATAGTGACTTGATACTTTTACTTTAACATTTCTCCGCATCAGCCTTGTACTCTTTGAACTAATCAAAGCACTTAGTCTTGCGGCATATTAAGTAAATGTATTTGTATCTTGAATAGTTGTTTATAAAATAGACGAAATATTCGATACTATCTCTTGACTGGATAGTCATAGGATCACACAAATCAGAATGAACCAATTCAATATATCTTTGGCTTCATACCCCTTAGACTTAAAAGCTTCTTGGTTATTTTTCCTTCCAAGTAAGACTCGCAGGTTGGAAAGATTTCCACTACTAATGAACCCAAAAGTTCATCAGCTACCAATGAATCCTACTCAAGTTAATATAACCTAGCCTTAGATGCCAAAGATATAATTGGTTCATTTCCGAAGGTTACTTTCTCTTAAAGTTAGAAGATGTATTACTAATTTCCATTTGTTGCATCGTGGGAGTTATTGGATTATAATTTGTCAACTAACATACCAGAATAGATAACTTCCCTATTTTTCTTGATAACAACTTTGTTATCAAAAATAGACACAATATCTATTCAATAATAGTTTAGAAACTGAAATCAGGTTCTTTCTAAACTTAGTATGTAAAGATAATTTCTAATAATCCATATTTTATTCCTATTAGAGAATAAACCTCTCCCACTGCAACAGCTGCTACTTTTGCAGTAGTGCCCATGTGAACGGTGTTTTTATTTTCATTTAGTTGTCGGATTTCCTGGAACCCTGCAATGAATTGCAGACATGATTAATAGCATCTGTATCTACACTCCAGGTTCTGGTAGATAACACCACTAGACATGTTTCAACTAATGAATTAAATACACCTATATTGTTCTTAGTTCTAAGAAGACAGTCTACCTTAATGTCCAAGTCCTATTTCCAATCATTACAATTGGGACTACTAGGTCTTTTCTATAGTATAACAACTAGGGAATTGACAAACATTTTAAATCCTAAGAGTCACAAAAATATTTGGTCAAGATCAACTCCTTAAAATTCCCATGAATTTTGTATGCCACGTATACAAAATCAAAGAGAAGATTTTATCCATTAATTTTATTATCTCATCAACTTTACTTTATGACGAATAAAATTAATAGTTGATCTGTCTTTGATCAAATATTTGGTCAAAACTTTTGAATTTAAAATAACATTGATTCCTCAAATAATATTATTTAAATTCACCAACACCTCAAACACCGTGTATTTTGCATGCCACGATAGTGTGGACGTATACAAAATTAAACATTTATAAGAGGAGGGGTTTACCCATTAATTATCTTGTCAATAAATCTTTATGACAAATAAAATTATCTTAAACACCGTGAATTTTGTATGCCACGATAGTGTGGACGTATACAAAATCAAACATTTGTAAGATGAGTTTTTAATTTTATTATCTTGTCAACCTATTTATTTGACAAATTAATAGTTGGTTTTCTTCGGTCACACAAATAATAGCAGTGACTCCGATGGGGAGGATACTATTAGACGTGCCTAAGTGTTTACCATTACTTGACACTAAATCCATTAATAAGATTGTGCCCCTTCCGATGGGGAAAATCACACGCTCTTAATTAACTTCCTATAGTCATCCAAAATGGAAGTTTAAGCTAGTGATCCGCAAACAAGCTCATCCGATATGGAGGAAGGCACTCAGAGCCAACGCGCAAGCTTGTTGCATCACTTATAAACCAGTAATGGAGACCGTGGTATTTATTTAAAAATAAATCCCTCTCCCACTTAGTTATTTAAAGTGAGGAATTTTGACTATGCTAGCCTACTTAGCATGCATACTAACAAGCACACACAACACAACATAAAAAGTAATAAATAGAAAAACTAATTTTCAACTATTATGGCTTTTTATCTATTGCTGTCCTCCGTGTGTCGCCAACCCTAGCTGCTGCCGCCACCGGGTCTAGTTGTCGCATCCATCTTGCTCCTTGTTCCGCTGCGCCTCTGATCCTCAAAAGGTTCCACGCCTTGCAAGATTCGATCCGCGACATAAATAGAATTTTACATTTTTCAATCCTATATTCCTCGAAGGAATGTACATGTATCTAGATCAAAAATAAAATCCTAATAAAACTAAATACAGGTCCTGCTGTATTTTATAATACAATCATGCACACACAATAAAATGCCCTTGACATGTCCAAGGGTCCAATCACACACACAATATCTATAAGCCATAATAGTTGGATCCTGCATCCACAAAGTTAGCACATCCTACTATTATCCTGCCTAAATTATGTATGACAAGTGCATAATTAAACTAATACCAAATACACAGAGGCAAAACCCTAGCTCTGATACCAATTGATGGTTGCTACCCGGAAAACCTAATGGTTCCACTGTACAAAAAAATTTGTACAAAGGTCTGAACCTTTTCCTAGCTACCATGTGTTCTTTTAAATTAAACTTGGATCGCCTGCGGAACTTAACACGTTTGATCCAAAGTTTAATCTATTTGTTCTTTTAGGTTTAGACTTGGATCTCCTGCGGAACTTAACACGTTCGATCCAAACCACCTAGGTTATTAATTTCATTAAATATTAATTTCTAAAATCGGCTTCCAGGACTGCATGGCGAGGCACATGGCCTTCTTGGATATGGGAACAACCACCACCGCCTAGACAAAGCCTTTTAAGGAAAGCTAATATTTAATTTCCTTAAATAACTTTAGGTCAACCGAAAAGAACAATCAAATCACAAGGAAAAGAAAAACAAAAGAACACAACATCGAAAACAAATTCGAAATACTAGAATCGCATGCCTCTTGTATTTGGTATTTTTACATGAAGATAAAACTAGTATGATGCGGAAATAAAATACTAGTATACCTTTTCTTTTGCAAACAAAAACCTCTAGGTCTTCTACCGTATTCCTCTTCTAATCCCGGACGTTGTGTGGGCAACGATCTTCCGAGACGAGAACCACCAAGCACCTTCTTCTTCCTTGCAAGTTTTGGCCATCAAAACTTCTCCTAGGATGAAGAGGTTCGGCCACCACCACCATGCTCCAAGGGATGCTAGAAACAAAGCTTTCTTTCTCTCCTTCTTCTTCTTCTTCTCTAAACTTGATCCGGCCACCATATGAATCTCCACAAGAAGGATGAGGTTCGGCCATCAAAGAGAAGGAAGGAGGAGAGGATGGCCGGCCACACCAAGGAAGAAAAAGAGGGAGAAAAAATAATAGAGTTCACTTTTTGAAGGCACCTCTACCCCCTCTTTTATAATCCTTGGTCTTGGCAAATAAGGAAATTTTAATAAAAACTTCCTTAATTCCTTTGCCATGAAAAATAAATTTAATTGATATAAAATCAATTTCTCTTTTATTAATCAACATGGTAACATGTGGATAAAAAGAAAGTTATCTCTAAAATTAAAATCTCTTTTAATCTACAATTAAGGAAAGATATCAAATCTTTTCTTAATCTCTTGTAGAAACTTATAAAAGAGAATATTTAATTTTAAACTCTCTTTTAAATCATGAACATGGTTAAAAAGAAAAGTTTTCTTAAAATTTAAAATCCACCTTTTAATCAACAAATAAGGAAAGATTTCAAATTTTAAACTCTCTTTTAAACATGTAGATGATTTACAAATAAGGAAAGTTTTTACCAAAAATTAAAACCATCCTTTTAATCTACAAATAAGGAAAGAGATTAATCTCTTCTCTTAATCTTTTGTAGAAAGCTATAAAAGGAAATTTTTCATTTTTAAACTCTCTTTTAAAACCATGATATCCACATAAGAAATAATTTTAATAAAAATCCTTTTTAATATTCTAGTGGCCGGCCATCAACTTGGCTTATCCATTTGGTCTTGGCCGGCCCTAGCTTGGGTTCCAAGCTAGCTTGGCCGGCCCCATTGGATGGGTAAGAAGGTGGGTATGTGGTGGGTATAAATCTCTATATACAAGAGGCTACGATAGGGACCGAGAGGAGGAATTGGTTTTGGTCTCCCGATGAAATTAAGCATCCCGTGTTCGCCCCGAACACTCAACTTAATTTCATCAATAATAATTCATTCCACTAAAGAACTATTATTGAACTACCGCACCAATCCCAAATTACATTTTGGGCTCCTTCTTATTATGAGTGTGTTAGTCTCCCTGTGTTTAAGATAACAAATGCCCACTAATTAAGTAAGTTACTGACAACTCACTTAATTAATATCTAGCTCCAAGAGTAGTACCACTCAACTTCATTGTCATGTCGGACTAAGTCCACCTGCAGGGTTTAACATGACAATCCTTATGAGCTCCTCTTGGGGACATTCTCAATCTAGATTACTAGGACACAGTTTCCTTCTATAATCAACAACACACACTATAAGTGATATCATTTCCCAACTTATCGGGCTTATTGATTTATCGAACTAAATCTCACCCATTGATAAATTAAAGAAATAAATATCAAATATATGTGCTTGTTATTATATTAGGATTAAGAGCACACACTTCCATAATAACTGAGGTCTTTGTTCCTTTATAAAGTCAGTATAAAAGAAACTACCTCTAATGGTCCTACTCAATACATTCTAAGTGTACTAGTGTAATTATATAGTTATGATAAACTAATACCTAATTACACTACGACCTTCCAATGGTTTGTTCCTTTCCATCTTGGTCGTGAGCTACTGTTTATAATTTATAAGGTACTGATAACATGATCCTCTGTGTGTGACACCACATACCATGTTATCTACAATATAAATTAATTGAACAACTACATTTATCATAAATGTAGATATTTGACCAATGTGATTCTTATTTCTAGATAAATGTTTATACCAAAAGCTAGGCTTTTAGTATACATCCTAACACAAACCACATACGATATTTTGTTAGCATTGCTTTTGTTCATATTGTTTACTTTATACTTCTGTTGCATTATTATTTGACACGACTAATCGAATCCACAAATAAGTATCATGTGTACTAATGGGTTTACTTTGGCTTTGCACTGGCAAGAGAAAAAAATGAATTTTTTAATCACAGGTCACCAACTATTCATGTCTCATCTCTATCCTGCCTGATCATCATCAACTACAGCAATCAATGTACTTAATTCTAAAGCATTCTGTTGAATAAACAAAATATCTGATTGTTAGCTCCAACAGAGACAATCAACCAAAAGATACAGAGATTCATCAAATGTTAGATTGTGTAGTATACTTTAATGCAAACATTTGGAAAGCTGCACCACTTCATGTCTTTTTTACTTCCGACAAAAAGCTTGAAATAAAATGTAGGCATATATACTCAATCCTAAAGCATGCTGTTGAAGTCACTACAAGAAAAAGGATCATAGACAACAATTTTCTACCACTGTCTATTACAAAATCGATCGATGTTCATGAAGACGCTGTAAAAGGTCTGTCATTTTAGACATCGGATTATAACCGATATAGTATCACTTAACGACACCGGTTTTCGAATCGGTTATGAACTGGTGTAGTATCACTTAACGACACTGTTTCAGCAATGGTGTAAAATCGATATAATATATGTTAATAACACCAGTTTTGGCAACGGTTTACGACCGATGTAATATTAACAACACCAATTCCATAACGATGTAAAACTGATGTAATATAGTTAATGACACCGGTTTTGGCAGCGGTGGAAAACCGATGCAATATCAGTATTATTTAACGACACCGATTCGATTTCCGAAACAGTGAAAAACCGATATTATACAACATTTTAATAGTACAAAATTTAGTTAATATTATTATACATCGGTGTATCTAAACACACCAAGTAAATATCCATGTAACCAACACATAAATATTATTCTTACAACATAAAAAGATAATAGATATTGTACACATCAAGTCCGTATCCACAAATTACACAAATATTCTTCTTACAACATCAAAAGGTAATAGATATTGTACACATCAAGTCAGTATCCATAAAATACACAAATATTTTTTTTACAACATCAAAAGGTAATAAATATTGTACACATCAAGGTAGTATCCGCAATTTACATTCCATGCAAATGCATGCATCATCCAAAGTTTTCAAAAATCAAATACCTTCCCTACTCAAATGTAATCTAGCATACATTCAACCCACTCGAACCGCACTTCATCAATTTCATCTCTGGAGTACTTGAGATTTGTAAACTATAAAAACACATAAATAATATATTAGTAAACCAAGACCAAAAATCATAGTTGAAAAAGCAGTAAGAGCACCAGGTAACAAGATGACTAATTGGAATGCTTAAAAAGAGAAACGTTCATCAATTATCTCAACCACATCATATAGTGATAGATCTATCATTCCTGGGAACTTAATATAATCCAAACCAGAAATTATTGCAATGAAGTTTTCTCATAGTTGCAATTTAATTAATCAGTACTTATCTACAACTTACAGTATGTACAAGTAGAAAGATACAAACAAAAACAAATTTCACTGAGTCTGAATATCTAAAACACTATAAAAAAAGGTTATTTGTGTTGGTTGGTCCTAGGAAGATCGTACAGGTTTCACTGTACAAAAATTTTGTACAAGTGTCGAACCTTTCCTAAACAACCTATTGTGTTCTTTAGAAATTAAATTAGGAATCGCAAACGGAACTTAACATTATTGATTCCAAATTTAACTTATCTGTTCTTAATGGTTTAGATTTGGATCACAAGCGGAACTTAACACTATTGATCCAAATCCACCTATGTTATAAAGTTGATTAAATATTTATTTCTAAAATTGGCTCCCAGGTCAAACATGGCGAGGCACTAGGCCTTCTTGGGTATGAGATCATCCACCACTGTCTCGACAAAGCCTTTAATAGAAATTTAATATTTAATTTCCTAAAATAACATTAGGTTTAACCGAAAAGAACAATTGAATCACAAATTCGAAAAACAAAACAAAAGAAACACAACTTCGAAACAAATCCGAAACTCTAGAATCATATGCCTCTTGTGTTTGAAATTCTAACAAAGAAGAACTAGTATGATGCGGAAAATAATTACTAGTTATACCTCTTCTTTGTATGCTAATAACCTCGAGATCTTCTGCCGTATTCCTCGCCTCCTCTTGGACGTCGTGTGGGCGATGATCCTCCAAGATGAACACCACCCAAAGCTCCTCCTCCTTCTCTAGTATTCGGCCACCACCACCACCAAGGAACAAAAGAGAGCAGAGGGAAAAGAAAGAAGAGAGGGGCCGGCCACAATGAAGAGCTCCAACAAGAGAATAAGAATTGATGTCTCATGAGATCTCCCCTCCCCTTCTTTTATATTACTCGCCCAAGGCAAATAAGGAAAAGATTTTTATAAAAATTAAAATCTTCCTCTTATTTTTCCTTTTCCCCTTTTATTTTTCCTTTTCTTTCCTCTTGATTGATTCAATCATCAATCATTGATTCAATTGATTGGCCGGCCCCTTGCTTGGGCACCAAGCAAGGGTGGTCGGCCCTAAGAGGAAAGAAATAAATTCTTTTGTAAAAATTTTATAAGCAAAGTAGAAAAGTTCTTATAAAATTTTACAAACTCTCTTTTAATTTCCTGACATAGATGTTAAAAAAGGAAAGTTCTAAAAATTAAAACCAAGTTTTAAAATTTAGAACTTCTCTTCTAAAATTTCCCTTTTTTAACATGGTTACAAAAATAGAAAGTTTCAAATTTAAAACTTCTCTTCCTTTTTTCTAAAAACCATGAGGATGGTTAAAAAAGAAAATTTTTAAAACTTTTAAACTTTCTTTTAAATCATGTGACCTAATTCAAATAAGGAAAGTTTTATATTTTAAAATCTCTCTTTTAAAACTTGTAGATATCTACAAAGAGAAGATTTTAAAAATTCAAAACACCCCTCCTAGTTTAAATTTTATTGGCCGACCCCTTCTTGCTTGGGCACCAAGCAAAGGGTCGGCCCCTTTGAGAAGTAAGTGGCCGACCCCCATGGCTTGGTCACCAAGCCATGGGTCGGCCCCCTCTTGGACACCAAGATGGGCTTTATATGAGTGGATTTAAGGCTTCATTGAGGCTACGACAAGGACCTAGAGGATAAATTAGTTTTGGCCTTCCGACGAGCTTGAGTATCCCGTGTTCGCCCTGAACACACAACTAAAGTTCATCAATAATAACTCATTCCACTAGAGAGTAATTATTGCACTACCGCACCAATCCCAAATTACATTATGGGCTCCTTCTTATCATGAGTGTGTTAGTCTCCCTGTGTTTAAGATATCGAATGCCCATTAATTTAATTGAGTTACTGACAACTCACTATAATTAATGTCTTAGTCCAAGAGTAGTACCACTCAACCTTATCGTTATGTCGGACTAAGTCCACCTACAAGGTTTAACATGACAATCCTTATGAGCTCCTCTTGGAGACATTATCAACCTAGATTACTAGGACACAGTTTCCTTCTATAATCAACAATACACACTATAAGTAATATCATTTCCTAACTTATCGGGCCTTTTGATTTATCGAACTAAATCTCACCCTTTGATAAGTCAAAGAAATAAATATTAAATATATGTGCTTGTCATTATATTAGGATTAAGAGCACACACTTCCATAATAACCAAGGTCTTGTTCTTTTATTTAGTCAGTATGAAAAGAAACTGCCTCAATGGTCCTACTCAATACACTCTAAGTGTACTAGTGTAATTATATAGTCAAGATAAACTAATACCTAATTACACTACGACTGTTCTGATGGTTTGTTCCTTTCCATCTCGGTCGTGAGCTACTGTTTATAATTTATAAGGAACTGATAACATGATCTTCTGTGTGTGACACCACACACCATGTTATCTACAATATAAATTAATCGAACAACTACACTTAGCATATAAATGTAGGCATTTGACCAATGTGATTCTTAAATGTTTATACAAAAAGCTAGACTTTTAGTATACTCTCTAACAATTTGTTAAAATATATGTAATTTATAACCTTAGTATTAAACACCAGTTCTTCACAAGTTGAATACTGAACTGTAAACCTTTTTTCACTAGAATTATTGCTGATATGGATATTCTTACAAGATTTATAGTTTTGGTCATCAGCTAGAGGGTCTATATGTATTTTGTTCGAGTATAAACTTAGTTGTATTCCAAGATAATTAAATATGATGCCTAAATCACATTGGCTGATGATAAATCACCGACAGGGGCTAAATCACCTTGATTAAAAATTTAAAAGAATCCAACTACATAAACAACAATTTTAATCTTTCAAATTCAATTCATTAATAGTCGGCCCAAATGACATAACTGTTTATCACTAAGAGTACATGGAAAATAAATAAATTCACTTTTAGTTTGCAAATATTAAATTCACTTTTATCTCTAAGAGTACATGGAAAGTAAATAAATTCCTTAGCAGCAATAAAGATGAGTAACATCAATTCATTTATATGATTTCCAATGATACAATAACATCAAAACAAGTTTTTATTTCAAGGGGAAAATAGCTAAAGTGCAAACTAGTCAACACGAATTTCAAACTTTATCCTCTTCGAGCTAGGCTTATGAAATCATTTCTAAGAACACACTCGACAAATTCAAGACTGTTCTTTCAACCAGATAGAAACTTTGTAGAACTAGAGGAAATCAAATGAAAGATCAGATCATAAACCCCAAGCGCAACAACTGGAGCAACGAATATCTAAAAGGGATCTATCTATTTGTTCATCTCACATAAGAGAAGTTCAAAGACTACATAGAAACACATCAAGCACTAGGGGAAAAGCATAGCAACAGCAAGATCTGATATAATGAGGGAAAAGCTAAGAGAAGTTCATAATCAATCAAATCAAATATGAGTTTGTTTTATATAAAATCAATTATGATACTGAAGCAGTGTTGGAAAATGTAACAAATTTTCTTTAGGGCTTATATGCAAAATGGAAGATATTGTATTATTACCATTGTTGGAAGTGAATCCTTGTGGTCAACTCCAAAATTTTCAATTATATCTTTCATATATCGCATGATATAAAAACCACATTGCTCCGCATCTTGTTGTTTAGGAGCCTATGTTAGAAAAGAAATAATGGAATAACTCCTTCGAGGATAGTGAAACAGTTGCTAATCAAAAGGACATACGTTGACAACTACCCATGTTGGTTGTTTTTTCCCTTTCCTTCCCGCCTCCGCATTATACATTTTCAAGGCCCTTCATGCATATAACCCATGGGAATTGTATTGCCACATCAAAATACATCCATGTTTCAACAAAGGTAAGAAAAAAAGCCAAAAAACTTACATGTTGACAACATATTTCCAATCTTGATCACGAATGTGGTGACCAAGAGGATCCAACAAAAAATTAATCTCCTTCTCAACATTGATGATAGTTAAAATCCAGTGAAAACTACTCAAAGAAATATAATTAGTGTATATATGCATCATGCAAGTTCTCAAAATATGAAAGTGAGAGTGATATATAATGTTATTCTTACTCACCCAACATTGCATGGCACAACAACCAATTGGCCGGTTGAGGTACCAATTAGCCTACTGCTTAAGTAAGAAGCCCTTTTATTCAACTATTCTTGGATGAAATTTTTATTCTGATTTCTTGATGGTACATACTCCACAGGCACTGGATCCACCAATCTGAAATCCCACAGCAACATCTTTTCCTACATCTTTCTATATAGATGCCTACAATTGGAAAATATCCCCAAAAAATGATGAAATCTAAATTAATGAAACACATAAATAAAGTCCAATTCAATCGAAAGCTTACCACATATACAAACTATGCAAGTGTCTGTGATTGACTTCAATTCACAAAAGGGAATTATGTCATCGCAGTTAACATGGACGGTGCGCTCCATGCCAAATACATCATGAACTAATTCCAAAATCATATTCTCTGTTTCATCAAGACGCTAAAAATAACTATATAAGATATGTAAGGGTCTTGGCACATTGGATGATTGTAACTTAGACTTCTCTTTTCTGTTGTCAACTTTTTTCTTCCTAGTCTTCTACATATGTAGATGCAACCATATATATTAGATATGTGACATACTTTAAATGTACACAAAATTTAGACAACACTTTATCACATTTACCTCATCCTGCATGCTGATCAAGTGTACAGGCCAAGCCACATGGCCACCTACAGCATCCCCAATACTCTGACATGCAGCTGGGATTGCAACAGGCAGTGGTGTTGATTGATCAATTGCTTTATCAATGGCGATCCACATGCAATTCATGAGTAATGGAACATCATCAATAAAGTTGTCAGGTCCATTAACAGAGATAATTGTCCCATATGCAACAGTCTTGTCGTTAGGCTGCAATAACAACATCACTGCTTTTCCCTATAAGACAAACAATTCATGAATCATCAACATATAGTGCTTTACAAGCCTCATTAGATACTAACGATGGGATAATAATATCAACATGAAATATATATTTAACCTGTAAAGCCGAAACCTTCTCAATAAATTTCACATCATCATCATCATGTTCATCTAGGCATTCATTTGAGAGGCGCCTTTGAAGTTCAACTCCAGGTTTTATATCGAGGAGGCATTGCGGTTTGACTGAGCAGCTACCCTTCTCCTCACTCTCAAATTCTCGACCAGATAGTTTAAACACCATTGCTTCCAATTTTTCTATTCTTTCACCTTGCTCAGAAAGCATAGCTTTTGTCTCCTTAAACTCTTTCTGTTGCCTATCATAGGCATCCTTATCAATTTGCACCTTCCCTCTAGCAACCTTGAAGAAGGATGATGGAGTGACATTTGCTCCTATGCCTCTCACACATCCACCATGTTCGTTAGAATTCAAGGCCTTCGTGAGAATATCTTCAAATGGTTTGGTTAGTAAAGGGCAGCTTATCATCCTTCTTTTGGACAATATAATCATCCTATCATGCATCCAAATACAATAACTTTAAATATATACATATATCATATATGTACAAACAAGCAATTTATGTATACTTTTGCTTACAATCTTATTCACTGTTTGCTTCAACTCATCGCCAACAAATTCCCCCTTCTTTGTTGAGCCGCCCTCTCTTTCAGAGGATGGCTCTGTTTATCTCATCGTCATCACATAAAACACTGGACTGTAAGCAAAAAACCACATGAAGTCAACGTACTCAACACCAACTTCAACAAGCATGAGTAGGAATTTAATGTTTACTAAACACTTACTATTTCTTCAGATAAACCCGCATATCCTTTTCGAGAAAGATGGTGATGGTATAAGTTTGTCTTGCTTCTTTGACTTTGTAGTTCACTTTTTTTCTACAAAGTGATAGATGAAGTATAACCACATATATCAACTAGAGTTAAAAAAGACCACCTTAAACAACTTACTATAAAGTCTTCAGACATCCGATTAATCACAAAACTACTCCAATCTTCAGGTGAAATGCAATGCCCTTGAGGTACCTTGTTGAGAAGCTTCGGATTATTTCTATTTGGTTGGATGAATGTCTTGGCGAGGTGAGTTTTATACTGACGCCACTTTGAATTTGCATAGCTCAAACACTCATTCCTCCATTTTGGGTCCAGTTGGTATGTCAACTACACAAACAAATATTTTAAGTAAATAAATAAAAGAAAAGGAAAAAATGCATCACATAAGAAAGTATCATGTTACTTACATTGACAGATTCTCATATCATGTTCTTAACTTCATTCGACATCTGCTTCCAAGAGTGGTAATTAATATTAACCTTTTCCCAAGCAAGGATGCCAATAAAACTCGTAATTCAAAAGCCTTTTGGCCCATTGGCTGTTCATACTCATTAAATTTCACACTTTGTTTAACTCCCTGAACCCTTTGAACAACAAGCTTATTCATTTGTGTACGACCTCTTTTTGATCTTGTTGTTTGGGTCGTCCCGTCTGATCCTATGTCCTGGCTATCCTCAACATTTGTTTGTGAATTCTTATCTTGTTCAACTATCTCATCATCACGTGCTGATTTGACCTTTTTTTCTAGTATTCATAGTATCCAAAACCTAGTCATAACAGTGGGAATTTGAAATAGACCAGAGCATATCATTCAAAATCACAACAAAGTAAACATTCATATATTTTAAAAAAAAATTAGTACCAAACAATGAACCAAAGTTACCAAAATAAAGTAAATAGTCACATATATAAACCATAAATAAAGTTACCAAACTAAAATTCTCATTGCCAACCCAAATCCCATCACAATCTCCACGAATACAGGGTGGTTCATTGTCATCAGTTTCGTCAATATCCATTGATGACATCCATTTTGTGAAGCATTGGTAGTGGATTGAAGGATCTCCCAACTTATCATCAGTGATGTATTCAAAATACTCTCTATTTGTAGTTGAAAGTACAACAGACCATGTGAGATCTTGAGGGTCTTCTACATAAAATACTTGCTTCGCTTGAGTGCCCAAGATAAATGGGTCGGATTTGAATCCCATTCTCTTAAGATTTACAAAGGTGAAACCATTATCATCTACTCTAATACCAGTGTTATTCTCTACCAGATCACACTTAAACATTGGAACTCGAAAATCATGGTAATTGAGCTCCCATAATTCTTGTATCACACCATAATACATCATGTCTGTTATAATTGGATTTTTATCCTTTGAACTTACAACTTGCATTGTTTGTACGAGCAAGCTTACACTCGAGTTTTGAACAACTCGTGCATTATCACATTCTTTCGTGTAATAAGTGACCCCATCGATCATATAACTAGAGTATTTTAGCACTTGCTTGCTAGGTCCATTCGCCAGCAACTTCACTTTTTCTGATAATTGATTGGAGGAAGAGGATGTTGTATTTGCAACCTACAATTCATCATAAGGGGGTTTAATTATTAAATTTCTTAAAGTTCTTGTGTTCAATAATAAATATGCTAATATTTATGGTACTTACATGTTCATGGAACCAAGAAATAAAACTTCTGTGGTGCTTATCTTGTAACCACTTTGCACCTTTAATAGGAAAATTTTGCTTCAAGTGTGTCATATGTTCCCTAATCAAAAAATTTTGAAGAGATTAATAAGATATTTTTGTTAACAATTTCATGAGATTATTACTGAACTAGAGGACTTGCACAATGTAAGGATCAACCTCAACATCATTTTCCAATACATAACGATGTGCTTGTTCCCACTCATCGTGACAACAGAAGTGCACCTTGGCACCTGACAAGGACTTAGTGAGTACTATTTCATGATGCTTTGATGGAATCCCTATCGTGTTCATATTAGATAGAAATTCTGAGCAAAACTCTACAGCTTCTTCAGCAATATAACATTCAGTCATGCATCCTTCTGGTCGATTTCTATTCTACACATAACCTTTCAATGTTCTCATATATCTTTCAAATGGAAACATCCATCTATACCAAACTGGTCCACACAACTTGACCTCACGCACGAGATGAACTGTTAAGTGAACCATTATATCAAAAAATGAAGGTGGAAAATACTTTTCAAACAGACAAAACGTCGTCACAATTTCTATTTGTACATTATCCAACTTCGAGGCATCTATTCCTTTGTTACATAACACATTAAAGAAGAAACAAAACCTTGTGATAGCATTTCTGACATGCTTAGGCAGAACACCATGGATGACAATTGGAAGCAACTGTTGCATTAAGGTGTGGCAGTCATGTGATTTAAGACCAACCAGTTTTAGGTCCTTCATTGAGACAAGGTTTTTGATGTTGGAGGAGTAACCCGTGGGAACCTTAATTTCGAACAATGAATTACAAAGTCTTCTTTTCTCATCCTTGCTTAATGTATAACATGCTGGGGGCAAAAATGTCCTTTTCTCTCCTTTTTGCGGTGCTAATTCTCCCCTAATTTTCATCTCCACTAGGTCGTTTCTTGTTGTAATTCCATCCTTTGTCTTTCCTGGCATATCAAGTAATGTACCAATCAAACTTTCGCAAACGTTTTTCTCTATGTGCATCACATCAAGAACATGTCGAACATGTAAATCTTTCCAATACTCAAGTTCAAAGAATATCGATTTCTTTTTCCAGCAGGAATTACCATCATTTCCCTTTGATTGAAGATTTGCTCTCGTTTTTCCCCATCGGCATGTAATTCCATCTACTTTTTTTAAAACTTCATCATCGCTTAGTGGTTTTGGGGCCATAGTAAAGTCTTGTGTCCCATCAAATACCTTCTTCTGCCTTCGATAAGGATGATCTTTACGAAGAAACCGTCTATGACTTGTAAATGAAATTTTTTTATTGTGCTTCAACCTTTTTACACAAGTTTTCTCACCACAGATAGGGCATGCTTGATATCCTTTTACAGTGCATCCTGCCATGTTTCCATATGTCGAAAAATCATTAATTGTCCACAATAGGACAGCTCTAAGCAAGAATCTTTTTCTCGGTGTGCATCATATGCTTCAACACCAACTTCCCATAATTCTTTTAAATCATCAATCAAAGGCGCCAAGTACACATCAATGTCATTTCCCGGCTGTTTAGGACCAGAAATCAACAACGTGAGCATCATATATTTTCTCTTCATACACAACCATGGAGGAAGATTATAGGTGATCATTATAACTGGCCAACAACTATATGTAGAACTCATCAAACTATGAGGATTGATCCCATCAGCTGCTATGGCCAATCTTAGATTTCTTGTCTCAGAAGCAAAATCTGGCCAATTATGATCCACAAGTCTCCAACAAGGTGCATCAGCTGGATGTCGCATATAGGCATCACATACTCTTTTATTAGCATGCCAAGTTAACTCCTTAGATATTTTCTTGCTCCGAAACATTCTTTGAAATCTAGGAATAGGAGGAAAGTACCATAAAATCTTTGTAGGGACTCCTTCAATTATCCTAGAATTCTTGGCCAACTTCCACCTTGACAATCCACAAGTAGGACAATCAGTAAAATCCTCATACTCCTTCCAGTATAAGACACAATCATTAGGGCAAGCATGTATTTTCTTATAAGTCATCCCCATTGCACATAAGCTTTTCTTTGCATCATATAAAGATAAAGGCAATTCATTATCAACGGGAAGCATTTCTCCAAACAAGACAAGTAGTTCAGTAAAACTATTATCACTCCAGTTGTATTTCGCTTTCAAGTTATATAATTGCACAATTGCAGATAACTTTATAAATTTAGTACACCCAGTATACAGAGGTTTCTCAACATCCTCAAGTAATTTTATAAATTGATCTGGATTCTCTGAACTTTCATATGCAGTGTTGGTTAGTCCTAGGAAAATGTACTGGTTCCACTGTACAAAATTTTTTTTTACAAGTGTCGAACCTTTCCTTAAATAACCTATTGTGTTCTTTAGAAGTTAAATTAGGAATCGCAGACGGAACTTAACATCATTGATTCCAAATTTAACTTATCTATTTTTAATGGTTTAGATTTGAATCGTAAGCGGAACTTAACACTATTGATTCAAATCTACCTAAGTTATTAATTTCATAAATATTAATTTCCAAAATTGACTTCCAGGACTACATGGCGAGGCACATGGCCTTCTTGGATATGGGAGCAACCACCACCGCCTAGGTAAAGCTTTTTAAGGAAAGCTAATATTTATTTCCTTAATAACTCTAGGTTAACCAAAAGGAACAATCGAATCACAAATTCGAAAAAGAAGAAAACACAAACTCGAAAAATAAATTCGATAAACTAGATCTAATTGCCTCTTGTATTTAGAATTCTTACAAAGAAAATAACTAGTATGATGCGGAAGAAAATTACTAGTTATACCTTCTCTTTGTAAGCTAATGACCTCGAGATCTTCTGCCGTATTCCTCGCCTCGCCTTGGACGTCGTGTGGGCGACAATCTTCCAAGATGAACACCACCCAAAAGAGCTTCTCCTCTTCTTCTAAAATCCGGCCACCAACACCACCAAGGAGAAGAGAGCAAAAGGGAAAAGAGAGAAGAGAGGGAGGGTCGGCCACTTGATGATCTCCAAGCAAGAGAATAAGAATTGTATCTCATGAAGCCCTCTCACCCCTTCTTTTATATTACTTGCCCAAGGCAAATAAGGAAAAACTTTTTACAAAAAATCATCCAAGAGTTTTTCCTTTTCCCTTTTAATTTTTCCTTTTCTTTCCCCTTGATTGAATCAAACACTAATTTTAATTTTGTGATGATTTTAATTAAATTAATATGGCCGACCACTTGCTTGGGCACCAAGCAAGGTGGCCGGCCACCTCATCAAGGGGAAAAAGGAATTTTATTTTTATAAAATTTTACAAGAAAAACTCTTATAAAATTTTACAAACTCTCTTTCCTAAAGTAGGAGTTAAAAAAGGAAAGTTTCTAAAAATTAAAACCATGTTTTAAAATTTTAAAACTCTCTTATTTCCTTTTTTAACATGATGATAGAAAATTTTAATTTTAAAACTTATCTCCCTTTTTTCTTAAACCATGAGGATGGTTAAAAAAGGAAAGTTTTAAAACTTTTAAAACTCTCTATTAAAACATGTGGCCAAATTCAAATAAGGAAAGTTTTAAAAAAATTAAAAACTCTCTTTTAAAACTTATAGTTTTCTACAAAGAGAAGATTTTAAAAATTCAAAACAACCCTCCTATTTGAATTAATATTGGCCGGCCCCTACAAGCTTGATCACCAAGCAATAGGGTCGGCCCCTATAAGAGGATGTGGCCGGCCATTGCTTGGTCACCAAGCAATGGTCCGGCCCCCTTCTTGGACACCAAGAAGAGCCTTACATTTGGATGGACTTGAGGCTATAATGAGGCTACGACAGGGACCTAGAGGAGAAATTGGTTTTGGCCTTCCGATGAGCTTGAGTATCCCGTGTTCGCCCCGAACACACAACTCAAGTTCATCGATAATAACTCATTCTACTAGAGAGTTATTACTGTACTACTACACCAATCCCAAATTACATTATGGGCTCCTTCTTATCATGAGTGTGTTAGTCTCCCTGTGTTTAAGATTACGAATGTCCACTAATTAAGTAAGTTACTGACAACTTACTTAATTAATATCTAGCTCCAAGAGTAGTACCACTCAACTTCATTGTCATGTCAGACTAGGTCCACCTGCAAGGTTTAACATGGCAATCCTTATGAGCTCCTTTTGGGGACATTCTCAACCTAGATAACTAGGACACAGATTCCTTCTATAATCAACAACACACACTATAAGTAATATCATTTCCCAACTTATCGAGCATATTGATTTATCGAGCTAAACCTCACCCTTTGATAAGTCAAAGAAATAAATATTAAATATATGTGCTTGTTATTAAATTAGGATTAAGAGCACACACTTCCATAATAACTAAGGTCTCGTTCTTTTAATAAGTCAGTATAAAAAGAACTTACCTAAATGATCCTACTCAATACACTTAAAGTATATCAGTGTAATTTATCAGTCAAGATAAACTAATACTTAATTACACTACGACTATTCTGATGGTTTGTTTCTTTCCATCTTAGTCGTGAGCAACTATTTATAATTTATAGAGAACCAACAACATGATCTTCTGAGTGTGACACCGCACTCCATGTTATCTACTATATAAATTAATTGAACAATTACATTTATTAAATAAATGCAGATATTGACCAATGTGATTCTTTTATTTCAACAAATAAATATTTACAAAAGCTAGGCTTTTAGTATACACACTAACATGCAGTGTGTACCATATCTACAGGTTTATCAGCAAAATAGTTTTCACTTTCTCCGGCTGCATCATTCTCTTTCTTTAAATCTCCTAATACAGATTCTTCCCTATGCCATATCCATTTTTTGTATGTTAAGTCTATACCATTACAGTACACATGTGCCCTTATGCTGTTAATATTATTGTTCCATAGATTGCCACATTTCGTACAAGGACAAGGTATACTAGTAGGATTAGTAGCATGTTGCAGCGCAAATTGCAAGAAAGATTCTAGTCCAAGTTCAAACTCATGTGATAATCTATCCTTTGATATCCATGCTCTGTCCATTTTTGTTGTACTAATGAATCTAAAATCAATCAAAAATATCAAGACAATTAGAACAATGAGCCATATTACATACTATTTTATATTTTCAGAATCAACAATTGACAAACAAAATGTGCACTTCATCATTATACCAATAAATAAACTTGATAGTTCAAGGAATACATAAAACCAACTTAGCAACAGGAAATAACAACTCCTCAATCTAGCAAACAAAGATGATAAAATCAACTCAGGGTAGTGTTTGAGGAAATTCATCAAACACATTGCATGCATCAATCAATTAATACTTGCAATCAAGAGATCAAGAAGATGAAACTGTCGAAGATGAGGAAGGACTTCAGTAGCGATGATGGATAAAGGAAAAATTACTGAAATGCGAAGGACTCCAGCGGTGGCAGTGAATGCTGGACTGGAGATGGATGAAGGAAAAAACTACCAGAATGCGAAGAAGGTGTTAGGATGTATACTAAAAGCCTAGCTTTTTGTATGAACATTTATTTTGAAATGAGAATCACATTGGTCAAATATCTGTATTTATGATAAATATAGTTGTCCATTTAATTTATATTGTAGATAACATGGTGTGTAGTATCACACAGAAGATCATGTTATCAGTTCCTTATAAATTATAAATAGTAGCTCACAACCAAGATGGATTGGGACAAATCATTGGAATGGTTGTAGTGTAATTTGGTATTAGTTTATCTTGACTATAAAAGTACACTAGTACACTATGTGTGTATTGAGCAGGACCATTTGAGGTTGTTTCTTTTTATATTGACTGCATAAAAGAACATAACCTCTGTTATTATGGATGTGCGTACTCTTAATCCCGATATAATAACAAGCAAATATACTTAGTATTTATTTCTTTAATTTATCAATGGGTGAGATTTATTCGTTAAATCAATAGGCCCGATAAGTTAGGAAATAATATTATTTATATGGTGTGTTGTTGATTATAGAAGGAAACTGTATCCTAGTTATCTAGGTTGATGATGCTCCCTTGAGAAGCTCATAAGGATTGTCATGTAAATCCTGCAGGTGGACTTAGTCTGACATGACAATGAAGTTGAGTGGTACTACTCTTGGAGTTAGATGTTGATTAAGTGAGTTGTCAGTAACTCATTTAATTAATGGACATTCGATATCTTAAACACAGGGAGATTAATGCACTCATGATAAGAAGGAGCCCATAATGTAATATAGGATTTGTACGGTAGTTCAATAATAACTCTTTAGTGGTATGAGTTATTATTGATGAACTTGAGTTGGGTGTTCGGGTCGAACATAGGAAGCTCAAGCTCATCGGGAGGTCAAAACCAATTTCTCCTCTCGGTCCCTGCTGTAGCCTCTATAAAGCCTCACGTTCACCCGTTTTGATTTTGCTTCTTACTCAAATGAGGGGTCGGCCACATCCTTGCTTGGTGCCCAAAATGTGGGCCGGCCAAGCCTTGCTTGGTGTCCAAGCAAGGGGTCAGCCATACCACATAGGAGAAGAGAAAGAGGAAGTTTTTATTAAAACAAAACTTTGTTAAAATAATTCCTTTTATAACTTTCTACAATGGATTAAAAGAGAGATTTTAATTTTGTTAAAATCTTTCCTTTTTTGTAGTTATCTACAATGGTTAAAAGAGAGATTTTAATTTTGTTAAAATCTTTCCTTTTTTGTAGTTATCTACAATGGTTAAAAGAGAGATTTTAATTTTATTAAAATCTTTCCTTTTTTGTAGTTATCTACAATAGCTAAAAGAGAGATTTTAATTTTGTTAAATTTTTTTCCTTTTTGTAATCAACCATTATAGGAATAAAAGGAAGATTTTGTTTAAAACAAAATTTTGTTATAATCTTTCTTTTTATATCTATTCACAATGGTTTAAAAGAAAGATTTAAATTTTGTTAAAATCTTTCATTTTTTGTAACCATCTACAATAGCACATAAAAAGGAAATTTTATTAAAACTTTCCTTATTAGCCGCTAGCAAAGAATATAAAAGAGGAGGAGGGGGTGCTCTCTAATTAGATAACCCTAAGCTCTCTCTCTCTTTATTCTTTAGGTGGTCGACCCTCTTCTTCTCCCTTTCTCTCTTAAGGTCGGCGACATCTATTCCTCTTCTTCTCCCTTTCTCTCTTGAGGCCGGCGGCATCTATTCCTCTTCTTCCTCCCTTTCTTCCCTCTAGGGTCGGCACCCCATCTCCCTTGGTGGCCGGAGTTTGGAGAAGAAGAAGAGGAGGAGAAGGAGCACATAGGTGGCCGGTTGCTTGGTGGAGAAGAAGTAGAAGGAGGTCTCTTCACTTTGTATTCTCTTGGTGGCCGAAGCTTGGAAGCAAAGAAAGGTTCGGGTGGATTTCATTTTGGTAGATCGTCTCCCACACAACGTCCAAGAAGAGGAGAGGAATACAACAGAAGATCAAGAGGTTTTTAAGTTACAAAGAAAGGTATAACTAATTATTTATTTTCGCTGCATAATTAGTTTGTGCTCTTTGTATGAATCCTGAAATACCAACACAAGAGGCTAGCAATTTTGTGTTTCGATCTTGTGCTTTGATTGAGGTCTCTGTAGTTAAACCTAAGGTTACTATGAGAAGTTTAAATATTCAATTTCTTTGAAAGGTTTTGTCTAGGAAGTGGTGGATGATCTCATAACCAAGAAGGTCTAGTGCCTCGCCAACGACCTGGAAGCCAATCCTTGAAATAGATATTTAATCAACTTCTGTAATATGGTTTAACTTCTGAAGAACACAAGGGTTGAACTTGGAGTAAGAATGTTAAGTTTTGTTTCCAATCCAAGTTTAACTTTGAAGAACAAACTTGGAGTAAAAATGTTAAGTTTCGTTTCCAATCCAAGTTTAACTTCTGAAGAGCACATGGGTTGCTAGGAAAAGTTTTGTGCTTGTACAAATTTTTGTACAGAGGAAACAGAATGGTACTCCAAGTAGCACTCAACAATTGGTATCAGAGCGAGTTTTCTGCCTCTGTGTATTTGGTTTTCAGTTAAATTATGCACGGTTCATACATAAATTTAGGCAGGATAATAGTAGGATGTGCAAATAGATTAACTCTGTGGTTGCAGACATCCTAGTTTCAACTATTATGGCCCTATTATGTTTGTATGTGATTGGACCCTCGGGCATGTCGAGGGCATTTTATGTGTATGCATTATTGTAATTATTAAATACAATAGGAGCTGTATTAGTTTTAGGATTTTACATTTTGTTCGATCTAGATTACACGTACATTCCCTTGTGGAATATAGGATCGATAAATGTAAAATTTTATTTTCGTCGCGGATCGTATCCTTGCGAGGCATGGTGCTATTTGAGGACCAGAGACGCGGCGGAAAAGGAAACAAGATAGACACGATGACATGACCCGTTGGCGGCGGCTAGGGTTGGTGGCACACGGAGGACAGCTATGGATGAGGCCATAATAGTTGGAAAATTATTTTTCATATTTATTACCTTTTATGCTATTTATATGTGTTGTGTGTGTATGTGTGCATGTTAAAATTCCTCGTTTTAAATAACTAAGTGGGAGAAGAATTATTTAAATTTCACGGTCTCCATTACTGGTTTGTAAGTGATGCATTCAAACTTGCGCGTTGGCTCTGAGTGTCTTCCTCCACATCGGATGAGTTTGTTTGCGGATCACTAGATCAAACTTCCTTTATGGATGATTATAGGAAATTATTTAGGTTTGTGTGATCTTCTCCAACTGAAGGGGCCAATAAGAATGAACGGGCTGTCTCAATAAGATGTCTATGTTTTCTCTCTGCAACCCCATTCTGTTCAGGTGTTTGTCGACACGAGGTTTAATGTATAGTACCTTCTGATGTAAGTAAATGAGAAAAATTATTGGAAGTGTATTCGCCCCCTAAATCACAATGAAAACACTTGATAACTGCTGAATGTTGAATTTTGACAAGAGCTTTAAAGTTATTGAAAATAGTAAGATAATCAGATCTATGTTTCATAAGATAAACCCAAGTATAGCGAGTGCAATCATCAATAAAAGAAACATAATATCTTGATCCCCCTTTTGTAGTAACAGGAGAAGACTCCCACAGATCAGAATGAACTAGATCAAAAGGATTAGGAGAAAAAGATAGACTTTTATTAAAAGGTAATGTAAAATTTTTTGCCAATTTACAACCACTACAATCTGAAATATCATGACTTTTTAAAGGCTCTAATACTCCAGAGGAAGCTAAAAATTGTAAATGAGAAGCTGAAACATGACCTAGACGAGTATGCCACAAGTAAAAATCAGAAGAAGAACGACTTAATCGGAAAGATGACAAATCGACACTAGAAGCTGCAACATCTGGTACTTGAAGCTTATCCAAGACATACAGTCCCCCTTGCCTACGACCTATCTCAATCACCTTCTAAGATCGCGGGTCTTGCACATAACAATTGGACGAAGAAAAAAATATTAAATATCCAAACTTAGACAATTGACTAATAGAAACAAGATTAAGTGTAAGACTAGGAATATAATAGACATCAGGAAGAGACAAGCAAGTTGTAGCAACAGAACCAACACCTAATAATGACATTGGAGTACCATAATCCGTCATAACTGATAAAGATGAATTAGAAGATAAGGAGATAAAAGATGATAAGTTAGGTGACATATGATGAGAGGCTCCAGAATCTAAGATCCATAAAGAGGAAGATATACCTGATGTACTAGAGGATGATAAACCTATATGAGAAGAAGCAGACATGGCATAGGGCTGTGAAGCAAGGAATTGTTGAAACTGCTCAAGCATATAAGGATCTAAAGAGGGGGCAACTACTGCATTACTAGACTGAGATAGTCCATTTGGCGACTGTTGTGGTTGATTACCAGATTTCCATGAAGCATTCTGATGTAGCAATGGTGGCTGTTGAGGTTGTTGCTGTTGATATTGCTGTTGTGGTGGTCATTTTTATTGGTGCGGTAGTTTACCTTTGTTCAACAATAATGGACATTGAGACTTCCAATGTCCTTTTTCTTTGCAATAAGCACACTCACAAAAAAGAAACCTTCAAATTCGACCTACTTTGATTATGCGGCATAGACCACTGTGGTGCTGCAAAAACAGATGGCGTAGATGGTGCAACATTCCTCTTATCAACCTGAGACTTAAGACGAATCTCCTCAGCTAGCAATTCATGTACTACTAAATCAACGGAAGGGAGAGGATTACGATGCAAAATTATTCCACGCAATCCTTCAAAGTCATCACGAAGAGCCATCAAGAATTGGACCAGACGTTGATCTTCTCTACGAGTGACATAAACTAGGAATGCTTGCAATCTTAAGGATTCTGTGAGTGCTAACTGGTCCCATAGTTCTGACATAGCAGAATAAAAATCTTGGATCCCCATATCTTGCTGCCGAAATGCACGTATATCTGCTTCTAATTGATATTGTTTGACAAAATTAGATTGCGTGTATAATCTTGCCAGATGATGCCAAACCTCTTTGGCTGTCTCGTACTTGGACAATTGAGCACCAATGGAGTGTGAAACAGAATTATTGATTTATATAATAATCTTCGCATTATCGGTATCCCAAACATCCAACGACTTTGCATAATCATCAACATTAACGTTCGTAGGTTGAACTCGCACACCTGAAACATATCCCCACATAGATTTTCCTCGTAAATTTTTTTTCATAACATATCCCCAATACGAATAATTCTTTCTATCCAATCGGACACTGATCGATTGAAGCGAATCTTCTGTACGACAACTCATGATGATAGAAGAAATTGTGTTCATGAATAACTGAACACCAAACAAAATCAAATATTGCGAAAACAAAAGAAACTCAATCAAAATTGTACGGTTACACCAAAAAGAGCATCGGTGTTAGGACAAGTTATGCGTCGTTAGGTTACAAGTCCATTTGCCCTCAAAAACCTAATCACATAGAAGGTTTTAAGAACCAAGAATGCACGCAACCACTAATATGATAGCAAAATACAATTTACTTATCCCAGCACATATGCCAATTCATTCTCAGGTCAACACAAAAAGATAAAGCATAGATAGTTAATGATGAAAATAAGAACGAGGCAGCAACACAATTAAATTAGGAATCTTTGTGCCAATTCATTCTCAGGTCAACACAAAAAGATAAATCATAGATAGTTAACGAGGAAAATAAGAACGAGGCAGCAACACAATTAAATTAGGAACTATATCAAAGATTAGTGATTAGTACTAATGATGAAAATATATATACACGGGTCCATTACTCTCACAATCTCATTACTAATCATATATACGTATATATTGATATTGATTGCAATAGCAATCAATTAAGGATGAAAATTACCAATAAAGGAATTAATTTTTATTGACATTAGATTTTCCCTATTTCTTTTTCCATTTATAACAAAGTCAAATTGATATATTTTGTTTACATGTATGTACGAGTGTTTGATTCAATCTACTTTAATTTAAAATTTTAGTCCGATTTATTTATCCGAAAGTTTTTTTAAAAAAATATTATTTATTTTAATTAAATCGGTTTGATTTTTATTATGAATTTTACAAATCAACTAATTTTTTAAAATAATAAAAAATAATTTTTATATTTTTTATTAAATTGATTAAATGTTTATAAAAACTTTAATATTTTGTATTTAAAAAAACATTTGATTATATTGATAATTACGATTTAAATAATTAGAACTCTAATAATCAAATTGAATGGGCGTTGCTTTAGTTGCATCTCGGACTAATTGTGCAATAATTAGGCTAAAAATTTAATGTTCAAATCTCAACGGTAATGTACTGTAGGAGATTTTTCATTAAGTGAGAAATGGATCTAAGAATATTGCCGCTTAACTGATTTTACTTTTTCACCCCTTGTATTTTAGATTTTCAAAGGGAGAAAAAGGACTTTTAGCCTGGATGACAATTTTAGCCCAGGCGGACTATGATTCCTAGCTCCGCAAGTGATTAGTACTTCTCGATTTATCTTAGTGGGCGGTGGAAAATTTCCATGAAGCTAGATCGGTCACTCCCTTGGTTCAAAAAGTTGGATAACTGGTGTCAACTAAAAAGTGCAATCGTTTAAGGATCTAAGATTCGAATCTTAGCTGAAGTGTATTGTAGGAGATTTTTCTTTCCGTAAGAAATGAATTAGTTAGTCGTATAAATGAACCTTAATAAGTATTTTTTAATTTTACTCTAATGGTCGATGATAAAATTTTATTAGATAAAATCGATCATTTTTAAAATTAACCATTTCAAAAGTGAATAATGTAAAAAAAATTATCAAAGATTTTTCTTTAATATTTGGTATTATAATTTATAATTGTATAAAAAAAATCCTTTCTTGTGTATTTCTTCAAATGCATATGCCCCGTACAAATTCTTGTCGCTGGCAGTATAAGTGCTGGGATCGGAGCACAACTGAAGACATATAATGCATAATGGATTTTTCGTGGTACATATAGTTTTACACATAATAGCATAAAAAAATACCTCGAGTCCTCGATAGGCTTGAATGATATCACTCGACATAGAAGAGTCTCATGTGTGACTCCTCTAGCGGTATCCATGTGCACTAGATCACGAACTTGACAAGATCCATTAGGTGCTAGCATCTTGGATCGACAAAGCCTTGGAAGCATTACCGGTCTCTTCCGGTGGAAGAAAACAGAGAAGAAGTTGACGAGGGAGAAATGGAGAAAACAAAATCTACTCTTGAATCTTTCTGAGGATGGCTACTTATAGCCTCCAAGGAATACGAAGAGTTAAGTTCTCAATAAATTCATCATTTATGATCTTCATTAATTAGGAAGATGAAGAGTTATAACTCCATAAATTCTTCATTTATGAGCTTTATTATGGCGACTCTTCAACTTCTCCATTAATTATCATTACGATGACTCTTCGAATTCTCCATTAATTATCATTATGATGACTCTTCGAATTCTCCATTAATCATCATGATTATGTCTATTCGAATTCTCTCTTCTTTGTATCAAATAAATCCATATTTGATCTTAATCTCGACTAGCTTCCGATACCATTGTTCATGTCTACGTGCTATGCGTGCGACCCTCTAGGTTTTATACACGAAGGCAGTGTAAATCTATACAGAGATTAAGGTAAACCGTCTGGCAATAGTTTTTAGCCACCCAACGCGATAAAATTAATATTAGTCATAAACTGTAAACCACCATGAACCGATTACTGTGTAATTCAATCTTTTCATCTAAGCCTACATCACAATTAATTCGATACACTATGCATCATTACCAAATTAATTATTTTACTTAATTTCCAAGATATAATAGACTCCTCTTGAATGATAAATCATTCCTCCCATGGGCAGGGGCGTAGCCAGGATTTTTGATTAGGAGGGGCAATTTTCAAAAAAATCATGAAACGAGGAAGGAATAACTTACAACTCTTGGAAGATCATTGATTTTGAGAAAAATAGAGAAGATAAAATAGAGAGGAAGAAGTAAAAAAAGGAGAACTTTACTTTCTTTGTTAGCAACCTTGACTAGTTTTGGTGAGTTCAACAATAACACAAAGAGAGCAAGGTAAAACAAGACATGACTATTTTGCGGTGCCAATAAAATCCTAAAAAAATACCAGAAGAGGAAGAAGATAGAGGGGTTGATGGTTGCTTGATCTTGTTGCTAGAAGAGGGTAACAACTGATGTTGCATTTCTTGCTTGCTGGAGAAGAGAAAGGAGAAGAAAAAAGCTCTTGTGCTTTAGAAGAGGAGAGGGAAAAATTGTAGGTTTTCTAATGTTGGAGAAGAGAAGGAGAAGAAGCAAACGAGGAAGAAGAGGAAAAAAAATAAAATAGAGGAATATGTGAAGGGGTGGCATACGGTACAGTTAGGATGCAACATGTATAGGGAGAAGAGGGAGAGAAAAAAAATGAAAGGTTTCGTCCAAAATATCCTAATTCTTTTTAAATCATTTGAACTCGTTTAAACATTAAACTTGGTTCGGTCATAACTCAACTTCAAATCAATTCCAATTTGAACCAACATAATACTTATCTCCATATCTACTCGTTGAATTTAGTTCAAACTCGATTCAATTTTAATTTAGCTTCCTTACTTTGTGCCCTAGGATTTAGTTCATCCATTTATTATTATATATTTTATTTTTAAAATTTAATACTTAATATTTCAAATCGTGATATTTCCTCGTAGAAGTGGTACCAATGGATAAGTTAGATCATGAACTTTCCAAACATGTGATCAATTTTAATTTTCAACATTGAATGATCATGAATTAACTACTCAAAAGTGATTTTATATATATATTATTTTTTAATAAAATGTGAGAGGGGGCGGTCGCACCCTCTCTCCTTAAGGTGGCTACGCCCCTGCCCATGGGCATGGATTTCGAGTCACTAATATCTCTATCAAGTGGTCAGGATGTTAACTCTTAATCCAAGAGAGCGATGAATCTTATATTGACTCAACACTATTCTCTCTACGCTTTGTCATACACCCAACTACCGAATTAATCACAATCCGATTAAAGACGGATTTTAACGGCGTCAAAGCACATAACTCCACGCATAGAATAAATAAATGTCTCAAGTCAAAAGATCAGTTACACTCGTTCATAAGAGGAATAACCAATAATGTTTAATATGTAGTTTCCTATTGAGCGGGTCGTATCTAGTGTACCTCTAAACTCAAGGCACCCCCAAGTACAGTTTGGATATTCATTCCTCAGTCTATCTCGACTTAGTTATACTCAGCGTTGATTTATATATCCATGTCCTCTCTAGATATCTATCCGATTAAAGACGATTTTTAGATTAATATACCCATTAATTTATGGGATTTTATCATTAATCATATACGTACATAAAAGTAAATAATTAATAATAAAATCTTACCTTTATTAAATAATTATCCACAAAATATATAAGAAATGTCTTGGCACATAAATACACACACTAACAATAAGTACTTATCACAATTCCGATGGAATACTTAAACTTAATTATCTTGCTGTTTAACTCATAAAAAAATTAATAATCTTCATTTCTTGAGTATGAAACATGCTAGAAGATTTGGCTTATAGCAGAACACTGATGGCGAGCTGCTGCTTTCCGATTTGATCTTATCTCCATCATTTAATTTCCTCAGCCTCAACCTCAGCTTCACCCGCAATGCGATTCCCACCGGCAGAAGCCAAAAGCACAAACGACTTGGCTCTCCTTGGTTTCGCTCCAGATTCTCTCCTAGTTGTTGGATTCCTCGATCCAGCCATCTGGATTTCATGACGAACTCCTACTCCATTCTGTTCACGATGCACACAAATGCTTATTATCCTATCTAAAATCGATGGAGATAGTATATTTGATAAATGAATATGTTGTTAATTAGAAGAAGACTGAGAGAAGGAAAAGATATAACATCTAACACTTTTCCTATGCACACGATAAAGAAAGCAAAAGAAAATGTTAGAGCGAGAAACAAAAAGTAGGTCCTTCACTATAAGAAAACAAGGCTTCAGATGAAAATTTTAAGGTGCGTTTGGTTTGCACCGTTTTCATTTTCATTTTCTGGAAAACGTGCGTTTTCTATAAAACAGAAAACGACTTTTTGTCATTCTCTGTTTTTCTAGAAAACGATAGCCAATTTTTTAGAAAACGCGCGTGGAAAACGCAAACCAAACACCGTTTTTCAGAAAACGCGCGTTTTCCAGAAAATGAAAATGGAAAACGCGCGTACCAAACATCCCCTTAATCTCTAAAAGTCAATTTTCAATCTCTAAAGAATATATTTGGGGCGAATATTTCGTCTAAAAAATTTGTTAGTGAAATCTCGTTGCTAATTTTGAAATAGAAAATTTTCGTCTATAATTTTAGAAACTGATTAAAAAATATATTTATAAATCTAATTTTAATTTTATCAATGAAATTAATTCTAATTACAAATTTGGTCTTTAATTTTTTTAATCCGTAAATACAATTTTATTCCATTTATAAAATAATTTACAATTTTATTTATAAATTTATATTTAAATTTGGCATATAATTTTATTTCAAATCTCAAATATAATTTTAATTTATTTACAAATTTGTTTATATTACTTTTATTTCTTATATTATCATTAGATGGTACTCTTAGATCTAATAGACAATTATAATTTGGGGCATGATAATTTTATTGATACCTGATCTTAAATTGTAATTTTGATTTATGAATTTATGTTTCATTTCGATTTGTGATTTTTTTGAATTTTTGACATTAAGGCAAGTGAAAGAATATCTCTTTGATTATAGAAAAACTAGTACCTCCCGTTAGTATCTTGTCTTTATTTTGATTATTTATTTTGATTTACTTGATAGTTAAATTGAGGTTTGTTTAGACCATTTCTAATTTAGTTTATTCATTATTTGTTTATCAAAATTAGAGTGGGTAAATTTAATTTAGTCATAGGCTATCTTAGGGTCATCTATTTGAGGTTGAGACAAAGTAATAGTACGATGTTAGATTTGGTTGTTATTCCCTATTTTGGTTAAATACAATGTAATAATTTGGCATCTAAGAATGCATATTGTATTAATTTACAAAAAATTAATGCAACCTATAAAGCTAATTAGAGGCTTGATCGATTTAGATTTAACAATTAGTTAGACATCATGAATATGCATACGAAGGAAGACGGTAAGAGGACAAGTGACTTAACCATAGATAATAATATTGATACCATGGAAGCATAATGAACCCCTAACATACAGGCACTCAATGACATCAAGATCTGTTTGAGTATGATAAAAGATAGTATGAGACATCCAAGGAACTGAAAAGAATGAGGAGCATCGGAGATAGTAAAATTATAAAAGAATATACAAGCAAATGAGAAAGATGACGTAGAAAGTGAGCCGATAAACTTAATATATGTAAGGGTGCATTTGGTTGGGGGTTATCCTTGATAACCTTGATTATTCATGCAAGGTTATCAATAAAAATTCTGTTTCATTTAAGTAATCGATGATTACCGAGTAATTTTTCATGTCTGACAGGTCAGCAAAAGGAGCATGTAATCCGGAATAGAAAAACCTTGAAAAACTGAGGTTTTTCTTGATTTCGGGGTTAACAATTTTTTTTTCCCAAAAATACTCTTCAATAAGAGAAAAATGTAAAAAAAAAAATAGAAAAAAAGTAAAAAAATAATTAAAAATAAAAAAATTAGGGAAAAACATTAAAAAAAGTATAAAAAATGTAAAAAAATAGAAAAAAACATAAAAAGGAAAAAATAAAACAATTTAAAAAATAAAAAAAATAAAAAAATAAAAAAAACTAAAAAATTAAAAATGAAAACAATTTTAAAAAAATAATAAAAATAATAAAAAAAAATGTAAAAAATAAAAAAATGTAAAAAGTAAAAAAACATAAAAATAAGAAAAACTTATAGTTTAAATAATAATAATAATATTATTATTAGATATAGTTGGTTTTGTAACTGAGGGTAATACAATAAAATATTAAACTAGATTATTTATTAAAATCTTCAAACAAATAAGTTTTTATTGTATTACGTAATTTGAACCAAACAATATTTATTTATGTTTTATTTCTCATAATCTTAATTAAGTGATTATTTGATAATCAGATAATCAAAATAATGTATGATAATTTGAACAAAAACATCCTAAGATATAAGGTGTTAGGAAACTAAAGAAATTGCTTAGGAAGTGAAAGGATGGCATGAAATAAATTAATTTTAGATGTGAAAAGTTAAACGATCATCATCTCTAAGTAATACCATTGGATGAACACGCTCTATAGGAACGAAAGGATAACATGTGAATCTGATACCTTTAATATTAAACCCTAAGTGGTAAATTTGAGGATAAATTTTTTATTAATAGGGATAATATTAAATATGAATAAATAAATTAATATATAACGTTAATGATGATAAAAGTTGAGAAGGTTGGAATTTGATTTAATTTAGTATAAAAGAAAACTAATAATATTATGATTAACATAAATAGATAAATAAATATACATAAGTCTATAAAATTTTAAAATATCTTTAAATATTTATTTTTTTTAAAAAAAATACTGCCTAAGTTCCATTAATATCAAAATGTGTTTAAAATTATTTTATTATCAAAATATTTTTTCTTCATGAATAATTGAGTAATTTAAGCGATAATTTAGAAAAAAATTGATAGTATTTTAAAATATTTAGACAGTAGTCAACTGACATTTTAGAAGAAAAAAATATTATCTTTTTAAGATGTTTTTTTTTAAAATACACAATATGCTGATTTATGAATCATTAAAATTATTAAACAAAATAAATTAAACAAGTAATAGTATATGAGCCAAATTCGTCAAAATCAAATACCCGAGACATGAGCATGAATCTTAGATTAAAATTTATTACTCAATAAATGAGCTACAACCTGGTTGGCTTTTATTGAAATTAGCATTAACTAACAGTTTGGTCTAATTAATTGAACCACTCAACTATTATTAACCAGAACTAAAGATTTATTAATTAACTATGGTTATTTAAATAACTAGAAGATCCCGTAGCCATTACCAAAAACCAGCCGGAGCTTTACCCGGCGCAGGAACCGCCTGCATATCAATATTATTGCCTCCCTGCGGCGTCGCAGCAATGAATCCTCCTCCAAGATATGCTCCGCCGCCGACACTGCCAACATCGTGGGCCAACGTTAGGCTCCTGGTCTGCGCCTCGATCTGCAGCTGGTCCACCCTCATCGCTGCGTCCCAGCGCAGCCTGTCTAGCTCCGCCTGGAGTCTCTCCAAATCCGCCACGCCCAGCTCCTCCACGCTGGACTGCATGAGCCTGGCGAAGTCACCCCTTTGCGCCCGAAGCGCGGCCTCCAGCATCTCCTTCCTCCGCCGCCCTCCCTCCAACCGCTCGGCCAGCTCCATGTACTGTCGGTTGAACTCGGGGACCAGCGAGGCGACGGCGGTCATCGCTCGGGGGTCGTGGAACGAGGGAGGAGGAGGAGGAGGAGTAGGGTCGGTCGACGGGGAGAAGAAGCGGTCAAGCACAGAGTCGACCGAGGGGTGGCCAAAGGAGAAGGGTTTGCCGGAGGGGGAGAAGACAATGACGGCAAGGTTAGCCCCGCAGAGGAAGGAGAGCTCGTTGGCCTTTTTGAAGAGTCCGGCGCGGCGCTTGGAGAAGCAGACTTGACGTGCCTCCTCTCTCTCGATCCGCTTAATCTCGATCTTTTGTCGACCCATGCTCGTCTTCCTCTTCCTAATTGGCATCACCATCGTCTAATCTGAAAAGAAAAAAAGAACGAGGCAGCAACCCAATTTAATTAGGAACTATATCAAAGATGAGGACTAATGATATATCTATATATATAGACACACGTATATATTGATTGATTGCGATAGCAATCAATTAAGGATGAAAATTAATTACAATAAAGTAATTATTTTTTATTGACACTAGATTTTCCATATTACTTTTTCCATTTACAACAAAAGTCAAATTGATATATTTTGTTTCCATGTATGTACGAGTGACTAAAATTTTGATTCAATCTATTTTAATTTAAAATTTTAGTCCGAATTATTTATTCGAATTAAAGTTTATTTTTTAAAAACAAAATACCAACAATCAATTATGGATTACGATGATGATGAAGGGTCTCATCCCACTGCCACGGTGGAGGTCAAAGTTAAGACGGTCAATGCGTAGAAGACATCGGGCGATCTGGCGAAATATGCCCTGACCAGGGAGGAGGCCCCAACCCGTCGTCGACTTCTTCTTATTCGTCGGAAACTGATTTAAGCGTCGGAAGGTCATCGCCGAGGACCCCTTCCCAGGCTCGACACTGACGTCAGTTGTGTTGCAGGTCGGAGCGAAGTCCACAGGAGGTCAGCGAGAGCGCCACATCCCCAACATTCATCTCATCGACTTTCGGACAGGATCATATTCGGCAACCGATAGGCGGGCAGGGCAAGAAGACCGAGTGGAGTAACTCTCTGTATAGGGACAGAACCGAAGGCCAACCGACACGTCAAGGGAAGTGCCGCCCGCGCCAATCCTCTTTCATCACGCCCTATTTCAAACCCCCTCAGAGATAGCCCAGGCGAACCAAGAGAGGGGATCATCCTCGGATGATGCTCCCATTCGGAACAGACGAAAAGGCAAGGCACCCCGAGGCACCGCATCACCCGAACGGATCAACCGATAGTTCTCTGAAGAAATCTTGCAAGACCCTCTGCAGAGGAATTATACTCCATTGGCGATCGGAGAGTATAATGGGTCGATTGATCCAGACGATCATCTGGATAAATTTGACAATGCGCTCATACTTAACCAGTTCATAGATAGGGTGAAGTGTCGAGTGTTCCTCACAACCCTCTTTAGGTCGGCACAGAGATGGTTCCGAAGACTGTCGGACGGATATATGCGCAGCTTCAAAGACTTCTGGGCTGCCTTCTTACATCAGTTCGCTAGCAGCCAACGCTATCAGAAGACGAGCTTCAGCCTCTTCTCCATGAAGCAAGGATCGAAGGAAACACTCCGAGCCTACATCCAACGCTTCAATAAGGTGACCATGGACATCCCATTAGTCTCATCTGAGACCATGATGAACGCCTTCACCCAAGGGCTCGTCGAGGGAGAATTCTTCCAGTCAGTCATCAAGAAGCCGCCCAAGGACTTCGACCACCTGCTTATAAAATCCAACGAGTACTTAAATATGGAAGAAGCTCAAGCGGCAAGGAAGAAGGAAGCGCCGACCGAGCCTACACTAGCACCCGAGCGATGTCCGACGAACAGCCACCAACCGCCCAGGGGGCCAAAAGCGGAGGCAGCACGACCACACCAGGAGGCCCGGACGCATGCTGTGCAACATGTGTCCGCCGCTCGGCAGAAGGCGTCAAGAGGCAAGGTATGGACACCAATGTTTTGTTCTTTTCATCAGTCGGCGACGCATAACACACGAGACTACCGCGGTCTACCCCCGATCGTGAGCCGATCGACACCCAAAGGATATCGCCACCATTCCCCATCTCCTGATCGGCAAGATCGACATCGATCCACCGGGCGGCGAGCGGATCAAAGAAGGTCGGCCAAGCTATTAACAGTAGCGGAGGGATTGTTGGTTGCTATTAGGAATATCATACCGGTTCTCCTTTATAAAATTTTGTACAAGTCCTGAACCTTTCCTAACAACCTATTTTATTCTTTAGAAATTAAATTCGGAATTGCAAACAAAACTTAACATTATTAATTCCAAATTTAACTTATTTGTTCTTATATGTTTAGACTTGGATCGCAAACGATGCTTAACATATTAATCCAAGTCCACCCATGTTACAAAGTTACTTAACATTATTATTATTATGTATAGTTGGTTTTGTAACCGAGGATAATACAATAAAATAGTAAATTAGATTATTTATTAAAATCTTCAAGTAAATAAATTTTTATTATATTATATAGGTTGAACCAAATAATATTTGATTATGTTTTATTTTTTATAATTTTAATTATGTGATTATCTGATAATTACATTAAAAATTACATATATGATAAGATATAAGGAGTTAGGAAACTAAAGAAATTGCTTAGGAAGTAAAAGGAAGACATGAAATAAATTAATTTTAAATGTGAAAAATTATGATAATACCATTGGATGAACACGCTCTAAAGGAACGAAAGGATGACATGTGAATCTGATACCTTTAATATTAAACCTTAAGTGGTAAATTTGAGGAGGAATTTTTTTATTAATAGGGATAATATTAAATATGAATAAATAAATCAATATATAACGTTAATGATGATAAAAGTTGAGTAGGTTGAAATTTGATTTAGTATCAAAAGAAAACTAATAATATTATGATTAACATAAATAGATAAATAAATATACATAAGTGATAGTTTGTAAAATCACGATTTGAATCATAGGATCGTATGATCATACGATCCGGAAACTCAAAATTGATATAGGATCGTACAGAATCGATTCTTGTAGTAGGATTACAGCAAGATCGATAGGATCAGAATAGAATCGATAGGATCGGAATAGGATCGGAATAGGATTGGAACATGATCGGAGCAGAATTGGAGCAGGATCGGTGGAAGCTTTGAGAGGTCATAACTTTTGACTCGAATTGAATCACGGGCCTTATAATATATCAAATAAAAACTCGCTCAGAGATCTTTAATAAATTTCAAAGTTTATCCTTAACCATTCTATTTCAAACCCAAAAAATATCATTTAAATCCATTTTGAATGTCCAGAAGATTTTATCTTTTTATTATTATTTTTTTCCATCTTATTAGGGTTTTAAATTATTTAAACATATGTTTAATTATTTTTAAGTTAGTTTTTTATCAATAATATTTTGTCATTTCTTTGTCCCAAAATGATGAGTTTTGAATGTCTATTGTCTAGTATTATGTGGCATCAACCAGCTTTTAGAAGATTATTTTCGACGTTCATATTTGAAATTCAATAACTTCTGTTATATAAGTTAGGTGCTTTGTTGGCTTTAAATTGAATTATCTTATAAACCAATAAAATATTTTTGACATTGAATTTGTTATTTTTAACATTGAATGTGTTATTATTATTGTGTTAATATATATATATATATATATCGAAGTTGTTATCCCGCGCGATGCCACAGTGCGCGACTGTGCGCGCCGCGCAGGATAACAACTGTTTTTTCCTTTTTTTTTATTTTTATTTTAATTTATGAATTAAAAAATAATTAATTAATTTTTTTAAGAGTTTATTTCTAGGGTTCAGGCTTTGGTTATAGTGTTAAAGCTATTTTTTTTTTAGATTTTACCTCTAGGGTTTAGACTTCCCAATTAGGTTATAGTGTTTGGTTTTAAAAAAAAATAAAATAAAATTAATTTAAGCATTTATTGAGTATTGTAATATGTTGAGGAGATATATTAAGGTATTAAAAATTTATATAAGGAAATGTTAAATTTTTTAATTAATTTTTTAAATTTAAAATATTAAAAAAATAAAAAATAATAAAAAAACCGAGCGATCTCCTACGTGCGCGCACAGTCGCGCACTGTGCGAGCGCGCAGGAGATCACTCCTCTATATATATATATATACAATCATTTACACTCAACAGTTTAAATTATATTACAAAATTATTTATGTATTTATATGTAAATAAGTTTTTTAGGTAGTTTTTCTAATTATTAATCATGATAAAATTTTAAGAGGTTTTGATAAGATCGATTCTACGATCTGATCTTGACCGATCCTGACCCTAAATCGATTCTATGTAGGATCATGATTCTACAAACTATGCATAAGTCTAAAATTTTAAAATATCCTTGTATATTTATTTATTTTTTTAAAAAAATACTGCCTAGGTTCCATTAATATCAAATTGTGTTTAAAATTATTTTATTATCAAAATATTTTTTCTTCATGAATAATTGAGTAATTTAAGCGATAATTTAGAAAAAAAATTAATAGTATTTTAAAATATTTAGACAGTAGTCAACTGATTTTTTAGAAGGAGAAAATATTACCTTTTTAAGAAGTTTTTTTTTTAAAAAACTACACAATATGTTGATTTATGAATCATTAAAATTATTAAACAAAATATAAAAAAAAAGTAATAGTATGAGCCAAATTCGTCAAAATCAAATACCCGAGACATGAGCAGGAATCTTAGATTAAAATTTATTACTCAATAAATGAGCTACAATCTGGTTGGCTTTTATTGAAATTAGAGTTTGGTCTAAATAATTAAACCACTCAATTATTATTAATAAGCACTAAGATATTAATAATTAACAATAGTTAATCAAATAACTAGAAGATCCCGTAGCCATTACCAAAACCAGCCGGAGCCTGACCCGGCGCAGGAATCGTCTGCATATCAATATTATTGCCTCCCTGCGGCGTCGTAACAATGAATCCTCCTCCAAGATATGCCCCTCCGCCGACGCTGCCAACATCGCGGGCCAACATTAGGCTCCTGGTCTGCGCCTCGTTCTGCAGCTGGTCCACCCTCATCACTGCGTCCCAGCGCAGCCTGTCTAGCGCCGCCTGGAGTCTCTCCAAATCCGCCACGCCCAGTTCCTCCACGTTGGACTGCATGAGCCTAGCGAAGTCACCCCTTTGCGCCCGAAGCGCGGCCTCCAGCGTCTCCTTCCTCCGCAGCTCTCCTTCCAACCGCTCGGCCAGCTCCACGTACTGTCTGTTGAGCTCGAGGACCAGCGAGCCGGCGGCGGTCATCGCTCGGGGGTCCAGGAACGAGGGAGGAGGAGGAATAAGGTCGGCCGATGGGGAGAAGAAGCGGTCAAGCACAGAGTCGACCGAGGGGTGGCCAAAGGAGAAGGGTTTGCCGGCGGGGGAGAAGACAACGACGGCAAGGTTAGCCCCGCAGAGGATGGAGAGCTCGTTGGCCTTTTTGAAGAGTCCGGCGCGGCGCTTGGAGAAGCAGACTTGACGTGCCTCCTCTCTCTCGATCCGCTTAATCTCGATCTTTTGTCGACCCAAGCTCGTCTTCCTCCTCCTAATTGGCATCACCATCGTCTAATCTGAAAAGAAAAAATAAGAACGAGGCAGCAACACAATTTAATTAGGAACTTTATCAAAGATGAGGACTAATGATATATATATATATAGACACACGTATATATTGATTGATTGCGATAGCAATCAATTAAGGATGAAAATTAATTACCAATAAAATAATTATTTTTTATTGACACTAAATTTTCCATATTACTTTTTCCATTTACAACAAAAGTCAAATTGATATATTTTGTTTCCATGTATGTACGAGTGACTAAAATTTTGATTCAATCTATTTTAATTTAAAATTTTAGTCCAATTTATTTATTCGAAAGTTTATTTTTTAAAAACAAATACCAACAATCGAATTACCGGTGATGATGAAGGACCCCACCTCGCTATCACGGTGGAGGTCAAAGTTAAGACGGTTAATGTGTAAAGAAGACATCGGCCTTTCGGGCGAAATATGCCCCGACCAGGGAGAAGGCCCCGACCCGTCGTCGACTTCGACACAGGGAGCATTCAAACAACCGACACTCAAGGGAGAACGACGCACAGAACCCTAGCCGAACGACTATCCCGTTGGGCCAGACAGTGAGACATGGCATCGACAGAGTTCAACTTCGGCCTAGTGACTACCCCGCTTGGCCTAACAACAGACTCAACATCAGCCGAGCACACGACAGTGGACTTCCGGCCGAGCGGCTATCCCGCTCGACCCAACAACAGAGCATGCAGACAGTGGATTTCCGGGCGGGCGGCTATTCCGCTCGGCCCGACAATGGACAACACGTGGACAGTGGAATTCCGGTCGAGCGGCTATTCGGCTCAGCCAAGCAACATACATAGCAGACTATCTTTCGACATCCTTTAGGGAGCTAGTGTTACTGACAAGTGGCATGGTCAAACAGAGGATCGTACGACGGAAGCTTCCACTGTCACTTCAGAGATATGCTCGACCTGTTAAGGTACTGTGTCAGGGACACTTTACTGACAAGTCTTTTCAGGGAAAGCTTTGAGAAGCATGCTTGTCTTAAGAAACGTGCACGCGCACTACCGGAACTCTATATAAAGAGAGTTCTAATCATCGGCGGAGGTACGCAATACATGCGATATTTTACTGTTGCGCTACAATCTTCTTGTTCGTCGGACACTGACTTGAGTGTCGGAGGGTCATCGCCGGGGACCCCTTCCCTAGCTCGGCACCGACGTCAGTTGTGTTGCAGGTTGGAGCAAAGTCCACAGGAGGTCAGCGGGAGCGCCACATCCCCAGCATCCATCTCATTGACTTTCGGACAGGATCATATTTGGCACCGTCTGTGGGAACGTCACCTGTATCCGAGCCGAGAAGATGGAGGACGCTGGATGACTCACCACCGTGACGCTCACTCAAGAGGAGCTTGAGATGTTCGTTCAAGCCCGAGCAGCAAAAATGATATAGCAACAACAACAACAAGCACTGACCGATTGGCAAGCATCACAGCCTGCAACATCGGCAGCCGATAGGCGAGCGGGGCAAGAAAACTGAGTGGAGCAACTCTCCATATGGGGACAGAACTGAAGGCCAACCGGCACGTCAGGGGGAAGCACTGCCCGCGTCAATCCCCTTCCATCGCGCCCTATTCCAAACCCCCTCAGAGATAGCTCAGGCGAACCAAGAGAGGGGGTCATCCTCAGATGACGCTCCCATTCGGGACGCACGAAAAGGCAAGGCGCCCCGAGGCACCGCGCCACCCGAACGAATCAACAGACAGTTCTCCAAGGATATCTTGCAAGACCCTCTGCCGAGGCATTATACTTCATTGGCGATCGGAGAGTACAACAAGTTGACTGATCTAGACGATCATCTGGATAAGTTTGACAATGCGACCACATTTCACCAGTACACAGATGAGGTGAAGTGTCGAGTCCTCTCATAACCCTCTACAGGTCGACATAGAGATGATTCCGAAGACCGCTGAACGGATATAAACGCAGCTTCAAAGACTTCTGGGTTGCCTTCTTACATCAGTTCGCCAGCAGCCGACGCTATCAGAAGACGAGCGTCAGCCTCTTCTTCGTGAAGCAAAGATCGAAGGAAACACTCTGCGAACCTACATCCAAAGCTTCAATAAGGTGGTCATGGATATCTCATCGGTCTCATCTAAGACCATGATGAACGCCTTCACTCAAGGGCTCATCGAGGGAGAATTCTTCCGGTCGGTCATCAAGAAGTCACCCAAGGACTTTGACCACCTGCTCACAAAGGCCAACGAGTACATAAATGTGGAAGAAGCTCAAGTGGCAAGGAAGAAGGAAGCGCCAGCCGAGCCTATACAGGCACCCGAGCGACGTCCGACGAACAGCCACTAACCACCCAGGGGGCCAAAAGCGGAGGCAACACGACCACACCAGGAGGTCCAGACGCATGTTGTGCAACATGTGCCCGCCGCTTGGCTGAAGGTGTCAAGAGGCAAGGCATGGACGCCAATGTTCTGTTCCTTTCATCAGTCGACGATGCATAACATGCGAGACTGTCGCGGTCTGACATTGATCGTGAGCTGACCGACACCCCGAGGATATCACCACCGTTCCCCATCTCCTGATCGGCGAGATCGACACTGATCCACCGGGCGACGAGAGGATCAAAGAAGGTCGGCCGAGCATCACCATCAACAATAGCGGAGGGTTAACGCTGATCCCTCCAGGATCCCGGCCGGGCGAAACAGGTATTTTGCCCGGGAGGAAGAAAACAGAAGTAATGCCGCTCGAGGAGAAATTGGCATGATCACCAGTAGGTCGACCGACGGTGATTCCGACTAAGCCATAATATCAAATTCTCGCCGGCTCGAGATCCACACTATTGGGTGCATAGGGAAAGGGTCGAGGGACCGGAGATCAGCTTCGGTCCTAGAGACTTGGAGGGAGTAGAGATCCCTCATGATGATGCTTTGATCATCTGAGCGGTGATCGCCAACTACACCATTCACCGGACTTTTGTCAACATGGGAAGTTCGGTAAACATCATCTTCAAGAAGATCAACTTACTGCCAGAAGATCAAGTTCCCAGTGGGTGATTAGGTGGGTAAGGTTAAAGGCGACCAACTCGTTGCTCAGCGCTGCTATGTTGAGATGGTCAAGACCGAGGCAAAAGTTGCTCGGAAGACTCCACGGCTAGAGGTAAACGCTATCACTGAGAAGCCTCCTACTCTGGTATACGAAGAAAAGGAGGAGGTTCAGATCCATCCCAACCGAGCGGAGGCAACAACCTTCATCGCCGCCGACCTGGAGGAGGAGAAGAAGGCAGAGCTGATCGTCTACCTTAAACAAAATCACGACATATTTGCCTGGTCAACCCATGAGCTTCCCGGCATCTCCCGGGAGTGGCTCAGCACGAGCTTCATGTCCGATCGGACGCTCGGCTGGTGAAGCAAAGGAAAAGGGATTTTGGCGTGGAGCAGAATGTGATCATCCGGGTGGAGATAGAGAAACTACTAGAGGGCGGACATATCAAGGAAGTCCAATTCCCGAGTTGGCTAGCCAATGTTCTACTAGTCTCCAAGTCGAGCAACAAATGACGGGTTTGTATCGACTTCCGCGATTTAAACAAGACGTGCCCGAAGGACTTCTATCTGCTACCCAGGATAGACCAAATGGTGGATTTGACGGCGGCTGCGAGCTGATCTGCATTCTTGACGCATATCAAAGGTACCACCAAGTGCCGCTCGCCCGCGAGGACCAGGAGAAGGTCAGCTTCATTACGGTCGACGGAACATACTGCTACAATATCATGCCGTTCAGACTCAAGAACACCGAAGCCACCTACCAGAGGCTGATGAACAAGGTGTTCTGATGGTAGATCGGTAGTAGCATGGATGTATACGTCGACGATATTTTAATTAAATCCCTCTGAGCTGCTGACCTATGAGCAGATATCAATGAGACTTGTCGGGCACTAAGGACTTGCGGGATAAAACTAAATCTCAGCAAAGAGTGGCCGCTTCCTTGGCTATATAGTGACCGAGCAGGGCATTGAAGCCAACCCAAGCAAGGTCAAAGCTTTGCAAGGCATGCCGCCGTCTCAGAACTTGAAGGAAGTTCAACGGCTGACCGTTCGGATCAGGGCGCTGTCCAGATTCATATCAAGTCATCTGATCGAAGTCTTCCATTCTTCAAGGTACTTCACCGAGCCACAAAATTTCAGTGGGATGCCGAGTGCGACCGGGCATTGGAAGAACTCAAGGATATCTAAATTCCTTGCCTATACTAGTCAAGCCAATTGTTGGTGAGCCGCTCTGGATCTACTTGTCATCCAACGAGTATGCAGTCGGATCGGCTCTAGTTAGGCGAAACGACCAAGAGCAGCAGCCTGTATATTTTTTTAGTCATATATTAAAAGATGCTGAGTTCCACTACACTGGTCTCGAAAAGTTGGCTTATGCATTAGTACTCGCCGCGCGGAGACTTTGCCCGTACTTGCTAGCGCACTCAATAATTGTGATGACTATAATAGCCCTTTGGGAAGAGTCCTCCTCAATCCGGAGGCGTCCAGACGGCTGATTAAGTGGATGACAAAACTTAGTGAGTTTGACATTCAGTATCAACCCCGAACGACCATAAAAGCACAATCCTTGGCCGATTTCATCACCGAGGTGCAAAGCCCAGAGCTAGAAACCGTTTGGAGGATATACGTGGATAGTTCGTCCACTCGGCAAGGCAGCGAAATCAACATATTTCTCATATCGCCTTGAGAAGATCGGATGCAACTCTCCGTTCGGCTAAACTACAGATCCACTAACAACGAGGTCGAATATGAGGCGCTGATAGCTGGCCTACAAGCCGCTCGACATGTGAGAGCCACTAAAGTCTTCATCCACTTGGACTCTCAGCTGGCCGCTCAGTAGCTATCCGGGACATTCGAGATCAGCAATGCCCAACTCCGACTCTATAGGAAGCCTTTTAGAAGTTGAAGGCCAATTTTCAAGAGGTCATTATTCAAAAGATCCCCCGCTCGGAGAACCAAGCGACGGATGAACTGGCGAAATTAGCTAGTTTATTGGCGTCGATCGTAATAGGGCAGCCAATCGAACATGATGACCGATTGTAGTGGGGCCACATAGGCGTCTCATAACCTAGAGTGGATTAATATCGGCGATAAAATGAGTCCTCTTTCAAATCGAGTCGAGGAGTTAAGAGCGTGTGAGACTTGATTAGAGTGTTAAGGAGCATAGGATAACAATTGAGTATGAGTATCTTGGCTAACAAGGTCGAATTGATGAAGAGCCAGAGGAAAGCTTTCCCTGATAGTGGGGAACCAAAAAAAGCAATAGGCTGAGTTGGGGATGTCCATTGCTAGTAGCAGAGCTGGAGTGGGAAAAGACACTAATCGTGTTTAAAATTAACTACATACAATCAAATTTGGTGTGAAAACGTCAACGCCAGATCCTAATGAGGCTAGTGGGGAAAGCTTGACCTCAAGTTAAGGCCTAGAAGAAAGGAGAAGGCTGAGTCGACCCTTGAAAGGGGGGATAATATATACTTACTTGTTCCGGAGACTTAATCAGGACGGGGAGACAGGAGAGATAAGAGGTAAAGTGTTGAACCCTTACGTAAGTGGAGGCTCAATCCACAATCGAGTCAAGTCAGGAGAAGTAATTAGAGTCGACCTTCAAAAAGAGGAGAGACTCAATCCACGATCGAGTCAGGTCAAGAGAGGTAATCTGAGTCGACTTCTCAAAAGAGGAGAGACTCAATCCATGACTGAGTCAGGTTAGGAGAGGTAATCTGACTATCTGAGTGCAATTGATTGTGTGCCAAACTGCCCGAATGCTGAGCTAGCAAAATGCTTAAGTTTGTCAAGTGTCTAGTTGAGCCCAACTGCCAAGTGTCGAATTAGCTGAGTGCTCGAGTTGGTGAGGTAATCCGAGCAGAGCTAACCTCGTGGTGCAGGTCGGGTCGTCACACAAGGCCCACCATTTGTAGGACCCCATTTTTTTTTATTTTAGTAGTTTAAAAAATAAAATTTAGTAAAGGACTCATTGTATTATTTCCAACCCTATTTATTTTCTTTTTGGGTTTGTTTTTGGAAGTGACGATTGGTGACGGTGTGATGAAGGTTTTCTCTCTGTTTTTTTGTTCGTCTCTAGAAGAGGACCAACAATGGCGATTGTGCCACATTTTCTTCTTCATCAAACGACAAACTCACCGATGGTACTTTCACCGGACTTCTTCACCGAACAAGCAAGCTAAGGACCTGAGGTAATCTTCTTCTCCAAATTAAACTTCTTCTCGGACCTTGCATGAGCGAGTCGTTTGGCAGCATTTATCTAGATTTGTCGCGCTTGCATTCTACTTGTCCTTCTCCGTAAATATGAGATAAAGAAATGAAAAAATATTAAATAAAGTTCTTACATCTTAAATTGTGCTTTTCATTTTTCTCTCCACGGCAGTGCTCTAGCCCTTCATGCACTTTTCTTTAGGGTACACATTAAGTTGTGAGGAAGTCTTAAATACTATCTAAACTCACTTGAACCATTCACTCATTCATAAATTTTTTTTTTTAAAAAAAAACTTTTTTGAGCTAATCCATCAACCAAACCAGTAGACATAAAAAAACCACAGTTCTATAATCCCACTAGAACAATAACCTTTTTTAAAATATTAAGTTAAGTTGCAATTTATACTTTGCTTTGTCTAATTTGTTGGACCCCGTAATTATTTTGATATGATCAACCAATTTAGGTTAGGTATTGTTTGATTTTGATCATTGTGTTTAAATGTGCAGGAGCTTAGGAGCACAGGAAGTCGAGCGGAAGACGCAACTAGCGAGAATTATGGCACGGGAAGGGGGCTGACGAACTTAGTGCATCCGAGGAACGAAAGGGCTGCGGAAGAGTACACCGGTGGATAAGAAGAACATACGCGGCGTTCGAGGGACGAGAAGCCGGAGCGGAAGCCTGCTCAAGGAGAAGGTCAGAAATTTGATTTGGGGTGAGCCCTATTTCGGTGGTCGAAATCACCCAGGAGATCGCAACAGCAAAGGAATGAAAAGGAGTTGCAAGTGCTGCTGGAGGCGCCTTCAAAGGTTGTTGAAGGCGCTTTCCATGAACAATGCGAAGGCGCCTTCCAAGGCTACGAAAGGCGCTTTCGGCCAGTCCAACTAGTTGTTTGCAAGTGGATAAAGCTTTATCCATTTGCCACACTCGAGGCGTCTTCCAAACCCTTTGGAGGCGTCTTCCAAGCCCTTTGGAGGCACCTTCAACCTTCGGATGAGATTTCCCTGGGGCTATAAAAAAGACCCCTAGACCTAGAAAATCAACAACAACTTGAGAACAACTATTGTAATCATTTCCTAGTCTTCTCTAAGCTTTTCAAAGAGTGTAAGAGGGTTCTCCGTCTACAGAGAAGAAGTTTTTTCTAGTAGAGCTTTGCAACCGCCTTGGATTAACAACCACCTAGGTTGTAACTAAGTCAAATTTGTTTGCCTCTTCTTTTTATTAGTTGTTCATTTTTTAGATTATAATTATTGTGCTACTAATCTTAGTTGGAAAAACAGAGAAAGGTTTTTTTTTTTAACAGACCCTGCGCCCTCTTACTGGCCTCGCTACGCCAACAATTGGTATCAGAGTCCAACCATCTCAGAAGGACTAGCCATCGACTGAAGCATCAAGATCAAGACGATGGCCGGTACAAGCATTCACCCACCAAAGTTCGAGGGAGACTTCGAACAATGGAAACACTGGATGGAGGTATTCTTCAAAATATATTTCAAAATTCTTTTAATAATGAAATATGGTTTTACAGTTCCAAAAGATAAAGAAGAATATCAACGGACGAAGAAGGAACAAGCCGGCTTCGTGGCGAACGGTAAAGTAGAATTCCATCTGCTCAACATTCTTCCGCCCAGGAGGTCAATCGAATCGGAAGCTACGACTCAACAAAGGAACTTTGGGAGAAGTTCCTGGAACTGTACGAAGGAACTTCTGAAACAAAGCTTTCGAGATGGAACGTGCTTCGGAATCAACTGACGAACCTCCGGATGGAAGAAGGACAGTCAGTAGCACAACTACACGGAAGAATCAAGGAGTTGGTCACCGGACTAACAAATCTCGGAGAAACGGTAACAAATTGGGACGCACAAAGGTATGCTTTAAATGCGTTCCCAAGAACACCCGATTGGACAACTATAGTAGACTCCTACTATATATCCAAGGATCTCAAGGTAAGTACTTTAGAAAGTCTTTTCTCTACTTTTGAATTACATGAATCTCGGTGCGTAGGACAAAGAAAAGGACCGAGTCAGAACGTTGCCCTGAAGACAATAACCAACGATTCAGATTTTGAAGAATCAATTGATGAAAATGAAGCAGCGCTAATGGTAAGGAAGTTCAATAAATTTATCAAATCTAATAAATTTAAATCACAGATGAGAAAGCAATATCGAAACAAAAGGACTGTCGGATGCTACAATTGCAACGAAGAAGGGCACATCAAAAATGACTGTCCGAAACTGAAGAACAAAGACAAGGGAAAGAATAAGAAGCCAGATCGACCTAAACATAATCTCAAAGCTATGTGGGATGAGTCTTCATCCTCCGAATCTGAAATCGAATCATATGCCGGACTAGCCCTAATGTCAGTCCATCAAGAAAAAGATGAGACCAGCTCAGAGATGAGCATAGATGAAGGGGGAGGATCATCATAAGAAAGCCAGATCGTCCCAAACATAATCTCAAAGCCATGTGGGATGAGTTGTCATCCTCCGAATCTGAAATCGAATCATACGCCTGACTAGCCCTAATGTCAGTCCATCAAGAAGAAGATGAGACCAGCTCAGAGATGAGCATAGATGAAGGGAGAGGATCATAAGAAAAAAACCAAATCGGCCCAAACATAATCTCAAAGTCATGTGGGATGAGTCATCATCCTCCGAATCTGAAATCGAATCATACGCCGGACTAACCCTAATGTCAGTCCATCAAGAAGAAGATGAGACCAGCTCAGAGATGAGCATAGATGAAGGGGGAGGATCATTAGAAGAAAGTCAGATCGGCCCAAACATAATCTCAAAGTCATGTGGGATGAGTCGTCATTCTCCGAATCTGAAATCGAATCATACGCCGGACTAGCCCTAATGTCAGTCCATCAAGAAGAAGATGAGACCAGCTCAGAGATGAGCATAGATGAAGGGGGAGGATCATCAGAAGAAAGCAGCGATGAAGGGGGAGCATCAGAAATTGAGGTAAGTGAGGTAGATGCTCTATCTCCCAAACAGTCCTTTAATTTTATTAAAATTCTTACTAAAGATCTAGTGAAATTAGAAAAGGAAAATGCTGAGTTAAAATTAAACTTAGCAAAGACATGTCTTCTAAAATTGTATGATAATCTAAAATTATAAAATGAAAAATTAAAAATTGAAATTGAAAAATGACCATACATGCTTGAAACCAAATAACTCTCAAAAATCAAAATTTAAAATTTATGGTAAACTAAATTGGTATGTTAGACATCACCAGGGCTAAATAAGGAGAGTTCCAAAAAATCATCTACCTCCAAATTTTTAGTTAATCCAGTAGGAAGGGGCCTATATTTTACTTAGTTCGGAATCTTCGTTGATTCCTACTCCAATGTCGCACGTGAGAGTGCTTTCTTTGGGCAATCACTAATAATTCACAAAAAGTATTATACAATTTAGTACACGAATTATAAAAAATACCGACAACAAGGAAAATGAAACTGAGTCGCAGGTGTCGCAAGAGCTTCGCAACATCGCAGGAGCGTCTTTGGAGCAGCGCGCAATAGAGTAATCGTAGAAGAAGTTGTGTTTAGCTCTTGGTGGAAGATTGCTTATATAAGTAGTTCCGGGCGCCTAGACCGTGACGTCGACCAACCAATCAATGCGCTCCATGCTGGTGATGAGATAAGCTTCGGGCATTCCGGGCGCCCAGACCAGTTCCGGGTGCCCGGATCCCTTCCGTGCGCCCGGATCCCTTCCGTGCGCCCGGACCCCCTTTTCCAGCAACCCTTTTTCCATAAAGAAAAAGTTAGTCCGAGGCAAATAAAAATTATACTACCCCGCAAAACAAAGTTAGCACAGTATAACAAATAGAGTAGTTATTAGATTCTGTCTCCTCGAGACTAGAATCTAGTCAAGATCTTAACTTTGATTTTTGAAATGGATCTAAGTTTGATCGACGCCTACTATTCCCTCAAACGGGGAATGCGTCCTCACCAAGTCACTCCCCTCGAGTGACTTACCTTAACTTACCGCTTTGCCAGACATCCGGTCAGCCCGTCGATTTGTCTGGACTTCGTGCCAGCTGTCCGATCAGGTCGTTGACCTAACTGGACTTCGTGCTAGATATCTGGTCATCCCGTCGACCTATCTGGACTTCGTACTAGCTATCCGGTCATCTCGTCAACCTATCTGAATTTCTTGTCAGATATCCGGTTAGCCTGTCGACTTATCTTGACTTCTCTTGCACACTTAGTTAGTTCGTTAGATCATAATAAATCTAGCTTAACTTACTTTGTCATTCATCAAAAGCTGAGTTATACCGTTAGTACAACCTGCACCAACAGCTTTCACCAGACTTCTTCACCGAACAAGAAAGCTGAGGACCTAAGGTAATCTTCTTCTCCAAATTAAACTTCTTCTCCGACCTCGCATGAACGGATTATTTGGCGGGATTTATCTAAGTTTTTCACGCTTGCATTCTACTTGTTTTTTTTCCGTAATTATGAAATAAAGAAAGAAAAAAATGTTAGATAAAATGCTTACATCTTAAATTGTGCTTTTCATTTTTCTCTCTGCGGTGCTCCAGCCTTTATGCATTTTTCTTTAGGGTACACACTAAGCGTTTGGTTTAGAAGTTTGGGAATGAGGGAATAGATTCATTTTCAAACCTTGTGTTTGGTTGATGGGAATGGAATCAAGATTTTGGAATGAAATCTAAAAATTTGGGTATGGATGAAACTCACCCCCTCCCTTGGGTTTTGATGGAATGGGAATAAGAATTAAGTTTTGGACGAAAATACTCTTAGTATATTTGTTCAATTTTACTTTCATTTCACTCTCTCACCTTATTCTCTCTCATCATACTTTCTCTCTCCTCATTCTATCATCACATTTTCTCGCTCAACATACTTTCTCTCTCCTTATTTTCTCTCATCACATATTCTCTACCATTTTCTTTCTGTATTATCTCTCATTATACACACTCTCTCATTATTTTCTCTCTCTTCATTCTCTCCTCATTTTTTCATCATACTTTCTCTCTCATCATATTTTTTCTCTCATCAATCTCTCTTACCATATTCTCTCTCCATATTTTATCTCATCACACTTTCTCTCTCTTCATTCCCTTCCATCACACTCTCTTTCCTCATTCTCTCTGATTACACATTCTCTACCATTTTCTCTCTGTATTCTTTCTCATCACACTCTTTCTCTCATTATTTTCTCTTTCTTCATTCTCTCCTCATACTTTCTGTCTTCTCAATCTCTCTTACTATACTCTTTCTCCATATTTTCTCTCGTCACACTTTCTCTCTCTTCATTCTCTTCCATCACACTTTCTCTCTCTTCATTTTTTTCCCATCACACTTTCTCTATCTTCATTTTTTTCCCATCACACTTTCTCTCTTATCACATTTTCTCATCATACTTTCTCTCAATCTCTCATTTTCTTTCATCACACTTTCTCTCTCTTCATTTTTTCCCATCACTCTTTCTCTCTCAACACACTTTCTATCTCATCATACTTTTTCTCTTCTCAATCTCTTCTATCACGCTCTCTCTCCTCATTTTCTCTCATCACACTTTCCCTCTCTTCATTTTTTCCCATCACACTTTCTCTCTCATCATTCTCTCTCATCATATGTTTCTCTCACATTCAACTTTATCTTCCATCTAATTTTTTCTCTTATTTTCCTCTAAGGGTAAAAAAGGAAATTTAAGTTCATTCCGATTGAAAATATTCAATTAACCAAACATTATTTTTAGGAATAATACCCAAGCTCATACCCATTTCCATTCCACAATACTATGATATCCATTTTCATACCAATTCCTAAGAGAGAACCAAACGCCATCTAAGTTGTAAGAAAGTCTTAAATACCATCTAAACTCACTTGAACCATTCACTCATTCATAATAATAATAATAATAATAATAATAATAATAATAATAAATCCTTTTTCGAGCTAATCCATCACCTAAACCGGTAGACATAAAAAAAATCACAGTTCCATAATCCCACTAGAATAATAACCTTTTTTAAAATCTTAAGTTAAGTTGCAATCTATACTCTGCTTTGTCTAATTGTCTTCCTGTAAATGTGTTTTCATTTTCCTATAACTGTAGTTTTATCTCTTGATCGTTGACACATGTTTTCCTTTTTTGGACCCACATAAATTTATATGAATCTAAAATAAATAGAAATTTTAAATTCTCTAGGCACCTATTCTGAGTTTTTCATTTTTTTTTTAAATCTTTAACCAGCCTAAATTTCACAAATAAGATTTACAAATCTCAATTTTACTAGTTTAGGTCAATATAACAAGTTTGGCCGCCCATGGAATAATTTTGATCAAAATTATTATTTTATTATTTTTTATATCCATATAAAAGGTCTTTTTTTTTTCACCGGATCCTTCAAAATATAGGGTCAACCTTGAATCTGAGTATAATTGGTTGTGTGCCAAACTGTCCGAATGCTGAGCTAGCAAAATGCCTAAGTTGTCCGAGTGTCTAGTTGAGTCCAGCTGCCAAGTGTCGAGCTAGCTGAGTGCTCGAGCTGGCTAAACACTAGTTGAGCTGAGTTGGCCAAGTGCCGAGATGCTGAGTACCCGAGCTATCCGATTGTCGAGCTATCTAGTGCCTGAACTGAGCAAGTGTAGAGCTACCGACTACCTGAGCTAGTCGAATCTCAAGCTGACTGTGCAGTGCTCGAGTTACTGAGTACCAAGTGGGAATCTGGACTGAGTTATGTCAGACCACGAAACTCACGATGGGAAACTCCCACACACACGTGATTTCAGCAGGATATTAGAGATGCAGAGATGAACGATCCGGCGATCGAGCTCGGTGGAGATTAGGGAGAAAATCTATTGTATTGCAGTAGATTGGAATTGGATTCATACAGTGGCCTCACATAATTGATTATGCCAAATCTTACGCCTCAAATTAGCACACGACTAACAGGAAAAAATTTATAAAGCTCTGTGACAAATAATTAGCAGACGAGGTTGGTGTTCTTCTTTGCCAGCACGAACTTCTTCCAAGCATGAGTCACCGACCTCTGCGTCTCCAGTTCCGTCTTCTTCCCGTTTCTGCAATCTCTGTGGCCACCGACCTCCGTGGCCTTCACCGCCACGGGCGGCGCCAGCTTGGGCGGCAGCGCGTCGAGTTCGTGCAGGACCTTCTCCACGTCGAACACCAGCCGCTCCGCGAGGGTGCGGCTAAAGTCTTCGCGCACGACGACGCGGAGCACGGTGACGTGCTCCGCGTCGGGCGGCATGGTGTACGCCGGCACGATCCAGCCGAAGCGGCGGAGGTAGTCGGAGACCTGGAATTCGCTGTGACGGCTGCGGTCCTTGAGGGAGAAGGCTACCAGCGGCACGCCGTCGTCCTTGGACACGATGTTGAACCGCCCCGTCCGCTCCAACCCCTGCTTCAGCACCATCGCGTTCTCCTGACAGTTCTCCATCACGTTCTTGTAGCCCTGATTGCAACAGAGGCAGCTCACGCCGATTAGCAGAGTGATGATCAAAAAGGGGATTAAGATCTAAGACGACTAATATTGAAGCTTGATGATGAGTCGCTTACCTCGAATCCCAAGCGAATTAACTGGTAATATTGAGCAATGACTTGGCTAGATCCTATACATAGATTTATGTATCAAACCGGGCAGCAATCAAGATGAAAAATGCAGGATCGATCGAGCGTTGCGTCGGTTACCTTTGGAGAAGTTGAGAGTGAAGGTGGGCTGATCGGCGCCGAGGTAGTTGATGTGGAAGATGAGCTCTTCGGGGAGGTCGGCCTTGTTCCGCCAGATGACCCACCCAATTCCGGCGTAGACCAGCCCGTATTTGTGGCCGCTCACGTTGATGCTCTTCACCAGCGGCAGCCGGAAATCCCACTCCAGTTCCGGGTACAGGAACGGCGCGATAAACCCTCCGCTCGCCGCGTCGACGTGGATCGGCGTCTCCCACCTTCGATCCGATCCGATCCTCAATGAATTAGCTAACTAGCTAGCGAATCAGGAAATCAAATTGATAGATATGCATGCATACCCTGTTTTATTGTTCTTTTCCGTCAAGAGGTGGTTGAGAAGCTTCACATCTTCGAATTCTCCATTGAGGGTGGATCCGAGGATGGCGGCGACGCAGATGGTGTTCTCATCCACCAGTTCCACTGCCTTCTCCGGGTCCATGACGTAGTACCCGTCTCTCAATTTCACTTCCTTCAGTTCCACCTCGAAGTACCTCGCGAACTTCTCCCAGCAGACCTGGACGTTGGCGCCGGTGACGATGTTGGGCTTGTCATAGGGCTTTCCTTCCGCCTTCCTCTTGTTCTGCCATTTCCGCTTGAAGGCCAATCCGGCGAGCATTATGGCTTCCGAGGAACCGACCGTGCCGACGCCGATCGCAGTCTCCGACTCGCCCAGAGGAGCATTGAACAGATGAGCAATCATGTTCACGCATCGGTTCTGAAGACTCGAATTCAGTTAGTTAATTAATTGTTCGGAGAGTCGATCGAAGGCAGTCACGCAGAACTTCACGTACGTATATATATAATATACCTGGAGCTCAGTGGTGACGGGATACTCGTCCATGTCGACGTAGTTCTTGTTAATGGCGGCCATCATGAGCTTGTCGCACTCCGGCTCCATCCACGTCGTGACGAAGGAGGCGAGGTTCAGCCGCGGGTTCCCGTCCAGCATCAGCTCGTCGTTGATGATCTGATAGGCTGCCTCCTTCGGTATCGAATTCTCCGGCATCCGAAATCTGCTCCATATAAATAGATTAATTCCATATCATATAGATCTTCAATATATAATTCTACCTTGGGAGTGCATCGCGGACGTAGCGAGAGGCGAAGGTGGAGTGAACAGAGACGTCGGTTTGAGACGCGGTCTTAGACAGCACCATGGCAGCAGCTGCTTCTTCTTCTTCTTCTTCTTCCTCTTCTTCTTCTTGCTGTTGTTCTTCTGATATCTGTTTGATTAATTTATAGCTCAGCGCTGCAATGCAAATTAAAATTAACGCGTGGCGATTGATTCGTTGCGTGTTTGGGTGGCATCTACACTGAATTCACGTTGCCTCGCACTTTCTTTCTTTTATTTTTTCTTTTTTTTTTCTTCTTTAAAAAAAGAAAGAGAACATAGATTGAAAAGGGTGGTTGTTGATTGGCTGTTTGCATAAAAAGGAGACCGTGGGTTTGGAGAGAAAGAAGTAGTTGTTGAATTGGCACCGAATGCTTGCCGGAATAATCGGGTTCATTTTCTAAGTATTTTTTCTAATAAATCTTTTCTAAAATTAAGGAGTCTTCAAATGTTGTGGGTGGGAACGGGAGGAATCGTCAATCAAGGGTCGTTTTAAACTATGGTTGGAAAATGGGACGACACGACTTTTATAAATGAGTTGCTACGAAACCGCAAATCTAGAAGAGGAGACCAAATGCACATTTAATTTTATAAATTAATAAATCTAATTACTTTAGAATAAATAAACTTGATTACTTTTGAGTTTGTGTCTTGTCAAATATATTAAAATTAATTTAAAACTAAACTGAGAGTTGGATCTATTAAAGGGCGACTATTCAATTTAGGTCATTTCCGCCTTGTTCTACGACGCAATCTGTTTCACACCTAATCAATTTTAGGTCATGTAAAATTTCAAAAACTTATGCTTAATGTAGGCATTTTGATCAAAGCTGCTTTAACAACTTTTCAACTCTGCGTGATCAATGACATTTAATGGTACAAAAGTATTGCCTCATGAGGTTATAGAAGAAAAATGTAATGGAGAAATAATCATTTTCAATTTAGGTTCTTTATTATTTGTTAGTTCACACTGGATATTTAATTTTACGAACTAATTAATTTTAGGGGATGATTGTTCTAGTTTTATATAAATTTTTCATCGTCAATTAGAATATATCAAAAAGTGCTCATGAAGATACATCTAGATGACCAATATTCTTAAACCTACTTTTTACCGGAGAAAAAAAATCCCTAACAAAGATTCAAATTTTATATCCCTATGATCTAATTATTGCATCATTACCCCGGAGCAATTTAAGTCGTTTATAAAAAAAAATGATGCACTAGATAACATCAGACTTGGAGCAATTGATTTGATCTTTTAGAAATTTTTTATCAATCAAAATAAATCAGAAAGTGTTCATCAAACAATCTTTTTATAATTTTTTATATAGATTCTATATTACAAATCATATAACTGTCGATAATTACTTTAGAATAAATAAATTTAATTACTTTTGACTTTGTGTCTTGTCAAATATATTAAAATTAATTTAAAAACAAAACTGAGAGTTGGATCTATTAAAGGGCGACGATTCAATTTAGGTCATTTCCGCCTTGTCTACGACGCAATCTGTTTCACACGTAATCAATTTTAGGTCATGTAAAATTTCAAAAACTTATGCTTAATGTAGGCATTTTGATCAAAGCTGCTTTAACAACTTTTCAACTCTGTATGATCAATGACATTTATACGGATTGACGGAGACGCGGGGATAAACATATTTATTTTTTACCACCGTGATCAATAACATTTATGGTACAAAAGTATTGTCTCATGAGGTTATAGAATAAAAATAAAACGGAAAAAGTAATCATTTTCAATTTAAGTCCTTTATTATTTGTTAGTTCACAGTGGATATTTAATTTTGCGAACTAATTAATTTTAGGCAATGATAGATATAATTTTATATAAATTTTTCATGAAGGTACATCTAAATGACCAACATTCTTAGATCTATTTTTTACCGAAGAAAAAATCCCTTATAATGTGCCCCAACTAAGATTCAAACTTTATATCCCTAATGATCTATCTATTGCATCATTGCCCCGAAGCAATTTAAGTCATTTATAAAAAAAAAAAATGATGCATAATATCGGACTTGGAGCAATCGATCTGGTCCTATAGAATTTTTTCATTAATCATCAAAATAAATCAGAAAATACTCATAAAAAAATCTCTTTATAATTTTTGTATGGATTCTATATTACAAATCATATAACTCTCGATATTATAAGTCATAAATCATAATATAATACTATTTTATCATTAATTACAAGTACCATCTTAAAAAAAAAAAAAATTTAATACGACTCTTGTAATTATAAATCTTAAACTTCACCTCTTGCATTGTAGATGCTAGTGACAGCTTAAAATAGTTGATCAATAGAAATCCCTTTCCTGCACATCCCAAAAAAATTCCTACTTTAGCGGTCTTGTCCACAATAGTTGGGATTATAGAGACAAGTGTCTCATTTTTCAAAATGTCAGGCTAAGATTATAATAAAAGAGATCGTGATTTGTTCATGTCGAGTGTTCTTCATCATCGATCAAATAAATCACATATGGAGTGGACATTTAATCCTAAATAATTTAAAAGGGTAAGATGTCTTATTTCATTGTAAGACTACCAAATCATGGAGATGTAGTTCATATACGCATATAACTGCTACCTTAAGTCAACTCTACTTACAATATTCTTAAGTCTCCGGGATTATAATGTCATAATAAGACATCTAGATTGTCATTTAGATATTTATGATTCAAACTCCAATTATAACATACTTGTAGAAATTTTTTCTCTAAATAAAAAGGAACACAAATAAATGCACAGCTAGAATAAAGAATAAGAGAATGCAAATGAAATACTTATTTTATAATAAGGAAGAATCTTTACTTTCAATATATTTTTTTTTGTTACTTTGGATTATATCTAGACCTTTTTTTGTTACTTTGGATTATATCTTGAAGGTCTAGAATATAATAATAGTTTCACTTAATGTAACGCCCGCCCTCCCTGCTACTAAAGGGACGGGGCTACTTACTTACTTAACTATTCCAGGATACACATGCATATTTAAAATTTGTTTATAGTAACGTAAAGCAGTGGAAATATCATGAAGTCATAATGAAATGTAACATAATACACTTGGTTCATGTCAGTCATAACAAAAAAAAAATAACATAAGCAGGTCTTTATTTGTCTTAGCCGAGCCACTGCCACACACATTTCCTTGCCTCTCCTGCAGCTCCCTTAGATCATCCATTCCTTGCCTTTATCTGTGGTACAAGGAAAGTAAGTTATGAGCACACAGGCTCAGTAAAATCCTTTCATACTCACAAAAAAAACCGTATTTCATAGCATAGTCATATAAGCATATAACAATGGAGACATAATCATCTAACATTATATCATGTGAACATAGTCTCCTATCATATCATATCATTAAGGAAACATCATACTCTTAACATATCATAATTAAAGGCATCATGTAATGTGAATCATAGAAGCATAACATATCATCAGGTCATATGAATCGTAGACAAAACATCTCATAACATCATGTCCTATAAGTCAAAAGGGTATGGCATAACGTCATGTTATATAATTCATAAAAAAACATATCATATCATGAATGGGTGCATCATGCAGAATGTCTTTTTAAAACATATGTCATGTCAAGTGAAAGATGTCTTTAAACATATCTTTTGATACTTAAACATAATATCATCATCATGAGGGTCCGGCTTGTACCACATACATACATAAATGCGCGCAATCCCTAGGACAGGGTAGCTAGCCCCGAACCTACTAGGGATCTAGACCCGTTCATAGTCTGTCGGCCTAGGGGCGTACTAAGGAGCTCATCCCTTTTTACTAGACCCGTTCATAGTCCGTCGGTCTAGGGGCGCTTATGGAGTCCACCCTTGGTACAAGCCATACAAAGTAAAATACATGTCATGCATATCATATCATCATAACTATCATATCATATCAACATTAATGTCATGCTCTTGTCTTAACATGAAGAGTGCTTTTAATCCCAACTTAAGGGAAGCAACTCTTAGCCATTTTCTTATCATATCATAAGACATACATACTTGGGCACATAGCCATCATAAAAATCATTTTCATGCCTGGTTCATAAGTTTACGTAAATGAGCATGCAACATATTTGAAATCATACATGCTTGGGTACATAGCCATCATAAGAATCATTTCATGCATAATTCATAAGCATACATAAATGACATGTTACTTGTCTTATCATAAAGCATGCATACTCAAGCATAAAACACATCATAAGAGTCATCATCATGCATAGTTCATAAGCATACTTAAATAAGCATATAATGCATCATAGGAAAACATAATCATACAGGGAAAACATTTACTAGCATCTCCTAATTCATATCCTAGTATGTGAGACATCTAGCAAAATCATAATTGGGTCTCTAACCCTAATTTCATATGGTGGCCGAAAGTCACCATGCTTGGTTCTAGATTACAACATCATAGAAGCTTGTGAACCTTAGATAAATTTCAAATCATAAACTATAAAATATCATGAGCATAAAAAATTTAGGTTCTAAGCTTCCTAGGCCTTTTAACTTAGTTGTGGCCGAACCTTTAAGAACATGAAACTAAGTTCTATACAAGCATAAGAATACCAACCTAACTCCATATCATATCATAAGGGGATCCATGAGCTTTCTAAGTTTAAATTTAAACCTCCTTGAACCCTAGAATATAGTCATGGCCGAAAGTTCATGAAGGGAAAAGTAAGCTCTAACAACATACAAGCATGAATATTGAATTACATTCATATCATATCATGAGAAGATTCATGTGCATGCTAGGCTTTAAATTTAGACTTCCTTGAACCCTAAAATGTAATCATGGTCGAACCCTTACAATGAAGGAAATTATCTTTAAATTTTTGTTGAGCAACATACAACATAAATATTTAGCCAAGTTCATATCATATCATAAGGAAGTCTATAAGCATGTTAGATTAGGTTTTAAGCTTCTTGAAACCCTAACATCTATCATGGCCGAAACTTCAAGAAAAGGAAATAAACTTCTAAGCAACATACAAACATGAATACCTAGCCAAGTTCATATCATATCATAAAGAAGTCTATGAGCATGTTAAATTAGGTTTTAAGCTTCTTGAAACCCTAAAATCTGTCATGGCCGAAACTTCAAGGAAAGGAAAATAAATTCCAAGCAACATACCAACATGAATACCTAGCCAAGTTCTTATCATATCATAAGGGAGTCTATAAGCTTGTTAGATTAGGTTTTAAGCTTCTTGAAACCCTAAATCCGTCATGGCCGAACCTTTACAATGAAGGAAATAAAATTTCCAAGCAACATATAAACATGAATACTTAGCCAAGTTCTTATCATATCATAAGGGAGTCTATAAGCATGTTAGATTAGGTTTTAAGCTTCTTGAAACCCTAAATCCATCATGGCCGAACCTTTACAATGAAGGAAATAAAATTTCCAAACAACATATAAACATGAATACTTAGCCAAGTTCTTATCATATCATAAGGGAGTCTATAAGCATGTTAGATTAGGTTTTAAGCTTCTTGAAACCCTAAATCCATCATGGCCGAACCTTTACAATGAAGGAAATAAAATTTCCAAGCAACATATAAACATGAATACTTAGCCAAGTTCATATCATATCATAAAGAAGTCCATAAGCATGTTAGACTAGATTTTTAAGCTTCTTAAAGCCCTAGAATATTCATGGCCGAAACATATAAAGAAGAAGATCAAGCTTTAAACAACCTCCAACATAAATCTTTAACTAAGTTCATATCATAACATAATGAGATTCATGAGCATGAGTTTCTTTTCTTTTATTTTTATTTTCAAGCATTCTAATCCTTACGGAAATTTCGTAAACGACTTGTACCACAGGTGAGGGGATACTTACCTCCTTGTGTTTGATTTCCTTAGGGAAGTAATCTTGATTGTGGAGCCTTCCTAAAGAGGATCCCTCTTTTGGTTTGAGTTTCGGCAATGGAGGTGGGGAGAAGGCTTGGTCACGGTGAAGAGAAGGAGGGAGGAGAAAGAGGAGAAAAATGAAATCTCTTCTTTAATTTCCCTTTTTATTCTACATGAGAGGAGGAAGGGAAAATGTACTTTTCCTTCTCCTTTCTTTTACTCACTCTTAATGAAAAAGAAGAAGCAAGGCTCATCTTTTTCTTGAGAGGAAGAAGGCAACTCCAACTTCTCCTTCTAAGTGAAGAGAGCCTTCACTTCCTTACCTTTAACTATGATTTCCCTCTCCTTTCTAACAATAATTACTCTTGGTCTATTGGTTAACTTATTCATGTATTTAGTGAGAGATCCAAGGTTCAAGTCCTAGGTCTTGTATCTTTTTATTTCCATTTTATTTTTGGCTAATGTTTACCTAAGACCTATTTTTATTCATGATAAAAATATCTAAAATCTTGCTAGGTACCCTATGGGTGTTACACTTAAAGTCTTCAATTTTCTATAAAAGGTCATACACTGATCTCAGACTTCTTACACGGTCAACTCCACAATCATCTGTAGAGAGATAAATAAAAAAATCAAGCAGGCCACCACTTGGATCCCTTCAAAGTCTTCTATTGGGAAATTATTGGTGCAATCATCCTCGGGTCAAAGTTGACCAATTTGACTAAGCTCGAGTGGATTCACGCTTGAGTTTTGATGTTTGAACAATATATGAGAAGAGATCAACTAGGCCAAGATTGACCAGATAATTGACAATATATGATATAGAAGTCAAGTAAGTCATGGAAGACCAGATACTGAAGGTTAGGCAAGGTAAAGACATAACTCGAGGGTTAGGCAAAGGTAAAGTCATAATTGGAGATTAGGCAAGGTGAAATCCTAACTGCAGTTAGACAAAGAAAAATCTATGTGGATCAAGCTGGATGACTATAAAAGAAAGTCCTAACTGCAGTTAGACAAAGGAAAACCTAAGTGGGTCAAAGAGGACCGCACGTTGGCAAAGGAAAGCTCAAGTGGATCAAGGAGGATAACACATTAGCAAAGAAAAGTCCAAGTGAGTCAAAGATGATCGCACATTGGCAAAAGGAAAGTCCTAACTATGGTTAGGTAAGGAAAAAAAATCCAAGTGCGTCAAGGAAGACCGTACTTGGTGATTGGAAGTCTAATGGAAAGTTAGCACAAGAGAAAGTTTAAGTGAGTCAAAGGTTGATCGAACACTTAGTGAAAAAGACTCAGCATGTCACAGTTGACTAGATTTTGGGCAAGGAGAACCCTAGACTCGAATCAAGTGAGTTAGAGTTGGTTAATTGATTAGGGAATCGATTGGGGCGTGACTAATCGATTGGGTAATCCATTAGACTGGTATTTTTCATGAAGGTGCCAGAATTGATTGGGGTAATCAATTCTGGCCATGTTAATTGACTAGGTTGATCGATTAGTAAGATCTTAATTGATTGGGCAATTTGCTAATCGATTAAGAGCGGTTTATCGTGAGAAGCATAGAGACTTGAGGAATCGATTGGTCAATCGATTCAACCCAAGTTAATTGATTGGGAGAAGTTCATGAATCACAGTAGGGTTTGGAATCGATTAGGCAATCAATTAAGACTTTGCTAATCAATTGAGATAATCGATTAAAGATTTTCGCGAGAGAACATAAGCTTAGGGAATCAATTGGGTAATCGATTAAAGCCTTCTGAATCGATTGAGATGACTCACCAATCGACTAGGATTCAAAAAAAAAAAGTCATTCTACGGGTGTTCAAACGGTCGGATGGTGTGACAATCAATTAGGAAAAAGTTTAATCGATTAGGAAGCGTCGAAGAACCCTAGAAAAGGATTTTTGTGGACATTACGAACGCAACGCTCACACACATCTTAGTTGCTGGTTCTTGGACAATTCAGAGTAAAATGCTATTGTATTTCTGAGTCAACAAGAGGTTAAATCAAAGCAAGAAAAGAGTAAGTAAAACAAGGTTCCTCGTAATAGTTTTCGATTTCTTTTATAAACTAATTTGCATTTGTTATTGCATTTCTTGCATTTGAGCTTGTATAAGGTTTCTTCACCTCTGGATTATTTCCAAGAAGTGTTTTGCATAGTGGAGTGTGTGCACTGTGTGGTTCCTTAGATTAATCATCTCAAGGAGGTGGATGCCAAGTAAATCAGAGGTGTTAGCGTTGTGTAGTCTTTAATTCGAGTATCCACTGCAAATCATTATAGAAGAAGCACAAGAAGTTATTCATCCCCCTCTAGCTCCCGAAGTGTCCTAACATCTTCAAGACTTGACATCTGAAATCCCTCTTTTATAAACTTTCAAGTCATGACTCGAAATACCCAACAGTTGATTGTTTGTTATCATTAGTTGATTATTCTTCTAGAATTCAAAAGTTACACCTGAAGAATGGCTCTTCCAACGTAGCATTGACCACAACAATTGATTGATATACTATATTAATCTACTATTGCAACAATAGTGAAGTTATTTGAATCAACCCAAAAATTCCTTGTTTGCTCCAACAGTTTCATCTTTCAATTGATTATACCCAACAAATGTACTACAAACCCCTTTAAATCCCCTAAAACCCCGAACTCAAGATTTTGGAATTATCAATTGATTGCTACTCCCGTGATAGTTGACTAATACCTCTGTTTCAGTCTTACAGAGGTTGAATTCTCAATTTGCCTTTATCCGATTGATCTCAACCTATTAAAATTCTTTTGCTTAGCATTTGGTTAATTTTGACATGATGAGATTTCCTTTTCTTAATATCCGATCAATTTTTGCATGCTAAGATTTCACTGTTGCCTATCATCTGATCAATCTTGACCTGTCAAGATTTTTTCATTATTTAACATCTGATCAACCTTAACCTATCGAAACTTTTCCATTACTTAGCATTCAATCGACCTTAATCTATCAAAACTTCTCTATTGTCTAGTATTCGATCAACCTTGATATATCGAGACTTCTCCATCGCCTAACATCTAGTTAATATTAACTTATCAGAACTTCATCATTATTTATTATCTGATCAATTTTGATTTCACTACTGTCTAGCTTGACTTATCAAGATTTCACCGCCGCCTAACATCTGATCATTTTGTTCTTCCTGGAGCTTCTTGCCCGTAGTTGAGTTATTTTGCTGACTACGAGACACACACAGTTCTAATGAGTTGAAATTAAGAGGCATCTTAAATTTTTTGATGCTTATAATAAGGCACGAAATGGGGAGATAGATTAAAATGCCAATTTTTTGTCAATTTAATTCAAAGATTAATAATTTCTACACACCAGAAATGTTTAAACCATGATTAGTTAAATTGCACATGGTTAGGTTGCTATGAATACGAAAACAATCTAGGAATTCTGCCAACTCCTCCCTTCTGCACATTGTAAAACCTAAAGAAAACTTCAGATTCTTCCCTTTGTTTTTTGATGGTGGTTTTGAGAGAAAATAAAACAAAATTAAATAAAATAAAATAAAACAGCAGCAGAAAACCAGCCGTCGGTATGGTATTAGTGATTAATTGTTCTTCCTGTGGAACCAGAAAAACACTTTTGACTTTAAATCAAAAATATTTTTTCAAAAAAAAATCCTTTCAGTTTAAAAGAATCAATTCTAAAGGAGAAATATTAGTTGGGATTGAAGTCCAAATATATCTCTTTCATTACTTAATACAATGAATGTGGGCTCAACAAAACTCTTTGGAGGATTAAAGAATTTATTATCATCATAACAACCACTAGCTAGGCAAATTGCTAATGTTTATATGGAAAAAACAAAGAGACAAAAGTGCTCTCGTGGAAAAAAAGAAAAGATTTCTAATATTATTTGAAATAATGTCTTCAAATATTAGGTGCTGCAAAATAGGACACATCAAAAATTTTTGTCGAACTCAATTAAACGAAGGCAATGCCACTAAAATGGAAAAATTACAAAGTGAAAGTTCATGGCAAAAACTAGGTGCTAAAGATTAAAAATCGTAAATAGAAATTATAATATCTACTTAACACCCCACTCCTCTCCATTATGAGTGAAAAAAATATTAAGAGGGATTCATCCTTCTCTCATCTTTAACCGTAATAAATATATTTTAAAAAAATTAATATTATTTTTTAAAAATAGTAAAATTATTCTTTAAAAAGAAGATTATTATTAAAAATAATAATAATAATTTAAATATTTTAAAACCTATTTAAAACTTATTTATTTAATATGATATAATTTTATAATGCTCCAATGGATTGTGATACTCATAAATAATGAGGATTAATGTTAAAAGGAATGTTGATAAAAAAAAATATGTTGTTATAATAAGTATGTGTCAATGAACTCCATATTTTTTTGATAAGGTGATGAATGTTATAATAAAGGTGGATTATGGATACTCTTAGAAATCATTCAAAATATTCAATTTGTGATAATACAATAATTATGATGTCATTAGAGTAAAAGATGAAATTGTTACCTTAACGGTCGCGCGGAGCATCCCTACACTTTCTAGAGGGAGATAAAACACGAAAGACATTTACCCTAATACAACGACCCTTTGTATGAGAAAGGTCAGACATCTAATTAGATATTTTATACCTATTGAAAATTGACTCCAAAACCTATTAGAACAATTATCTATATAGATATCAACTGCACTAATATATGGAGGTAATGATTATGATATCATTGTTGTAGCAAAAAAAAAAAAAATTGATTACGCTCATCTAATATATCTTTCATAGTCTATCATTATGTTATATGAAAAAAAGATAAATTACGAAAATAATTTAAATAGCTAAGAGATTAGAGGACTTTTATCACTGCGATCACCTTCCAGAAATTAATTTCTACCCATTATAATAAATCCCTACATCCCATAGGGACAATAATTATGATGCGGAGAATGAAAGCATTATTGTCATCAATGAAAAGTAAGATGCCTTGCACTCGACAATGTGTTTTATATTCTAGAAATGAAGAAAATTTATTTTAAATTGCAAACACCATAAATTAGAAATTTTATTGATTTTTGCCCACAAGATGTAAAGTTCTGTAGAACGTGTGGTGTCACCAGAGGGGTAGTAAATAAAAGGAAATCTTAAAATAAAATAAATCAACTACTCTTGCAAAATACAAGATTTAATGGAGTTAGAGATATACACAAATATAAAACCCCACTTGACCTTCTCTGGTGTATGATGAACTCTAACCCACTTTATTTATTTCACCTACAATATCAATGTCAAATAATGATCCCAGGTTAACATCGCAAGAAAAGAGCATGTTTAAAATTAAAATTACCAAGTCATCAGATTCATTAACAGAAGGATCTTCAATTGAGAAGAATCACAAGAATAAAAAGTCTTCTAGTGTTCACAGCCAAAGTATCTTCTTACTAGTTACTAGAGAGAAGATATGAGGGTATTGCCCTTTCTAGTAAAACTTATTTTCCAAGAAAAAACAAACCTTTCATTGATACAGTGAAGATACATTAATCTCATATTTTAAGGAACTGCGTTTGTTGAATGTAACTAGCATGTTTTTCAATACAATGAAGGAAGGCTTATCTCATCTGTTGATGGTTACAGATAAAGCAACAGACAGAATCAACCATGCTAAGAAAAAATATCCAACAAGCCTTGTAGGACCAACATCTTCGGGCTCCTGAATCATCAAATCACACAAACAAACATGAGTTCTTAATTTTCATGGATGTTGATTCGAAGGGATGTATAGCAAGCCTGCAGTATTTAACTTTAGCAAAATGAAATTAAACAATGGGACAATACTCATCCTATTAAGAACTAACATCTTTGCATCGCCAGATTAATAGAGAAAATTTTATTTTATCCCACATGTTAACTACTTTTCCAAAATACCCAGTAACTCAGGCAATAACTAGATAAGGTTTCTTCATAGCAACAACTTCCACAGAAATGAGATTTTCTCAGGGAGGTAGGGAGATGGATTTTATATGATCTAGAATGAGAGGCTTAGCACAAGTCCAACACGAATGGTGAATTTGTTATAGGAAGTGGTCGGTTCTGTTGGTTGTAATGTTGTGGGGCAAAAATGTTCTGGGGCCAAACAAAGACGTTCTGGAAGGATGAAGAAACTTTGATGAGCTGAAGGAACTCAGTGAATTGTGAGCAATCATCTAGCTGAAGGAAACTAAGGGCATTTGATCAGAAGGAAAGTGCAAGTCAGGATCTTTTAAATTTTAATGATGGTTATATTTGTTATTGTCTGAATAAAAACGCTGCAGAAATAGAATAGAAATCAAGGATGAATTGTGCAATGCTAACAAGCTTGTTTTTACATGATCAAACCTTGGGTTCCACTCATATCCTGTGTGATATGTTAGATGGATCACTCTCGCAATCCCACTATTAAACTTCTTCAAGACGTGGAGAAACATCATACACGAAATAACTTATCTACAATATATGCCACAATAAGAGTATAATAGAGAACTAGAGAAGTTTTATCAACGACTCTTAGAAGAAGCCTTCCATAGGCCTTTAGTTTTTTTTTTTTTGCCATAATAACTTTGGAATATAGCTGACCTCATCTAGTGGGATAAGGCTTGGTTGTTGTTGTAATAACTTTAGAATATAGATTACTATTTCATGCTCATATATCATGAAAAAAAAAAATCATCCAATGCTTATATAGAGTGACTTCCAGTTGTGAGACCAAGTATAGCGCTAGAGGAGGAGAATAGCACAATAGAAAAAATTAAATCTAAAATAAAAATACAGTAGAAATGCATAATGTTAAAACCCAATAACAACACAGTATATAGCAAACATCTAACAAGTTGCTATGGGTAGTAAAATGATAAGCATAATGTTAAAACCCACAAAACTAAAACTTCTAAAATTATAAAACCTATTTACTACATTACATATACTACTAGAAAGGACTAAATACTAATGGTTGAAAAAAAAAATATTTTAAAAAAATGAGAGATGAGGTAACACATTGAAGAATTTTTGAAAATTTCAGAAGTGTACTATCAATTTTCAGTTAGAGAACTCTAATTTTATGGTCCCTATATACAGTGTTGTTTGTAAAATGGAACATACCTGTGCTGGAGGTGGTTCTGTTGAAAGTTTAATTCTGTCTACCTCGAATGGCCACACATATCTATCTGGTTTCTCACTTCTAACCAAACTCCAGTCATATAGCCTTCTTTCCTCTTCAGATGATAGTATATCATATGATTCCTTCCAACGCATGCAAATCAGCAAAAGATGTCACAAGAAAACTAAATCTAATTTATGAAATCTCATAATCCAGAGAAACCTTCAAAAGTTCTAGTTCTTCCATTTTTTCTGCTTCGTCCAATCCTTTATTCATCAACTCCTCGCACTTGTTTTCATATGCAACCTTAATCTGAAGCCAGGAGAAAAACTTATCAGTGTGGAAGTGAAGGAATATGTCACCTTGATATAGAATTAAACATCTACATATGATTAACATGAACAAATAATATGTTAAATTCACATAGCTGTTCACTTATCCCAAAAAACTCAAGGTGTTGAGAAAAAGATTACTGTACACATTTTTGTTCTATATGGGGTATGAACATGTTAACCAACTTGCAGAAAAACTCCTAATTTTCCTTTTAATTTGATAGGTCGATCACTTATCTCAAAACCCTGAGCTTTTACATGATTATATTCTTACCAATATGCATAAATTTTAGAACCAAAATTGCCTGCAGTCATTACAAATTATGGAAAGCAATGCAAAACTGAAAAGAATAGGAACTCCAAGAAAAAAAAAATCCCAAGATAGATGAGATCTCATAAATTTCCTAGAAGCCATCATTTTAGGTCAATAAAACGTCATGGGTGAAGGCAATGAAGAAAATGGTGGAGGGTGAGGTCTGAATGGAAGAAAAAGGCATTGACCAGAAGCATAAAAAAAAGCAAAAAAGTTGGATGGTGTTAACAGTGAGACAACAAACGAAGGGGATACCATGGGTGAAGCAGGAGTCTCTCCTTCATGAATGCCACATTGGTGAAAAGAGAGGACATGGATATGGACATGTATGAGCAAAACCTCTAGGCAAGGGAGGATCAGATTAGGAAGAGAAAATCAATCCAAACCAGGCATTAATCAACTTACCATGAGAAAAAGTCCATAGTTTGTGTGCATAATAGAATAAGTTCCTCATAATCAAGGTTCCGCAAAGGAAGATTGGGTTCAACTATTTGAAATCATGTTGTGAGTATGTGAGAATGAAAGGGGAAGTCACTCTCTTTCATATAAGACATATTCTATATTGTGAAGTTTCCTCAATGGTGGAGCAGAACCATTTGCTCCTCAGCGGTCCATGGGGGATCCTGGATCACTATATTGGAATTCATAAATGGATAGGTCAGTGATGTCGATCACCATTCCCATGTTACCAGCAGAATACCACAACAAGTGTCTTTTCCTCATGGATCACATCAGGAAAACAGTCGAGATTAACCACTTCATAAACAAGACTTCAAGGAGGCATTATGTTACATTGTGTGTAGAAGTAGACCTCAACTGTAGCCTGATCAATGGTTTCAAACTCCAAAAGGTGTACATTATCTAATATGAAAGCCTCCATGAAGTGTGTTTCCGTTGTCGGGTCTTCTGGGCACAATATTGAATCTTATCCTAACTCAAGAATCAAGGCAGAAGGAAACTCATGACGGAAAAAATAATAGGAAGGTGAGCAGCGCTGTGTCAAACTAGGGAAGTTTTCTTCCAGAGAGGAAATGCAAATTGAAAAGCAGGGAAATACTCCCATGCATGTTGATGCCATTGGTGCAGCAGAAACAGAAAGAGACACGAGCTAGGAATGCACATGAAGCTAAGTGCTTTGTGCTTCCTAGGTTTCATTCCAACCATTTTCAGATTTTGGTGAAACTACAGACAAATCCAAGGAACTAGCTATAGAATGATGATAAATCCTATGCATTAGCTATACAATAATAATGTGTGGAGATCCCTCATTCCAATGTCTATAGAATGATGATAAATCCTATGCATTAGCCCTTCAAGGAGGATCCAACAAGGATACTTATTATCATCGTATGTTTTTATTATATCTAGAATGTTACTCATAGGCAATCCTGAGTAAGGAAGAAGCCAACCTGATGAAGAGAATAAAGAATAGATGGAAAACAATCTGTAGATATTTTATGTTTTAATTTGACCTTGGAACTCAAGGTCAATCCAACAAAATCAAAAACTATCTTCTCTAAGAATGTTCTTAATCACATACACGAAAGCTAAAGATCCTTGTGATTTCAAAACCATAAACCAAATGAAAAGGTATTTGGGTGTCAACGTGGCAAGTGGACATTGTTCAGAGAGCACCATATCAAGATTATAGGGAAGGAAAGGAGAAAGCTCTAGGCATAGGCAGCGGAGCTATTTCAGTGGTTGAAAGGATTAGCAGTGTTGCCTACAATCTCATCACTCCAAATGTACGTGTGGAAACTTCCTAAATTAGTCTACATAGAACTAGAGAAGAATTAAAAAGCTTTGTCTGGGGTGACCAATTTAAGACAAAAAAGACCCATCTCAAGAAGTTGGAGAAGATAGCCAAATCATAGGATTTTTTTAAAGGATTGGTTGAGGAAGAAGAGAAAACCTTAATAGGTGTTCCTTGGCAAGATATATTTTCTCATTGCTAAGAGATAGTTTATGATTGCTAGTATTGAACAGAAATTATTGTCAAAGAGGTCCTACTAATGTTCTCAAGGTGTCAACGTTAGACTCAAAATTATGGCAGAGCCTATGTGGGCTTGTAATTATGGTAGAGCCTGTATGAGAGTTGCAAATTGAGGGAGGTATGGCCTAGAAAGTAGGAAAGATGGGAGATCGATCAACTTTTGGAAAGATTGATGGGTTGAGGATGAGACCATTATCCTCAAATACATTACCAAGACCATCCTACATAAACTTATGGAGACAAAAGTGTCCAAAGCTGCAGGAGTAGAAGGAAGGTAGAATTCATTGTTGTTCCATAAATTCTTATCTAACAGCAGTTGGAAATTTGAAGGCGCCAGAAAAAGGTAATGGGAAAGACATAACACTGTGGAAATGTTGCAGTAAGAACATCAACACAGTCAGATAAAAATATGATTGGATCTGCTCGGGCAAACAAGCAGAGGACAGGAAGAACCTAGTGTGGAGTTTTATCTAGAAATGTATTGAACCAGTTTGAGCTTGCTCTGGAAGGTGTTCTATTGAGGAAAGATGTAGAAGATACCTCTCTTCTTAATAAAGCAACCACAATTGTCCTAACAAACTGTAGTCAATCCTCCAGGTAGTGAGTGATTGTCGATTTTTTGCATGGAATTTGGAAATCCATTCAGTCGAGCTTAGATGAAAGATTCTTTGGGGTGGATTTCCAAGAACCTAAGTAGAGACACCAAAGAAAATGGACTTCTCTTGAATTCATTATTTGCAACAATTTGCTAATCCATATGGAATTGGAGGAACACGAATAGTATCTACAAGAATTTTCAAATTACAGCTTAGTGTGTGTGACGCATTCAACAAGTCCGGTGGAGGAACATGCAATCAGTTGCCTAACACCTAGAAAAAGACATGTTGGATTCTTCAAACTGAATATTTATGCATTACTGAATCAAGAAGGTGTTTTTGTGATAAATTCGATGCATTCCATCAACCCGACGGTACCATTTGAACGTGGAACTGGCAGGCGGGTCTGAAGCACTCATGCATGATTAAGTATCAGCAGACTAATTTACAATCAAGGTGTTCCCATAACAAGTTTGATGCATTCCATCAACCCAACAGTATCATATGGACGTGGAACTGGCAGGCCTCGGATGAGGTCTGAAGCATGCATGAAGAAAAGACAATAAAATTATTGGTCGAAAAGGATTCAAAAACGGCCTGCAAAATTATTGAAGAAGCTGAGAAGTAGGCGGTGGAGGCTAGCATTACTCCGTTCCCACAAATTTTCTTCGTGCAACAACAGAATCATAATAGCAAATTGAAGCTCACACACCTGATCATAGGATGACTTCCTACTGATGCCAAGCCTTCCGTAATGGTCCGCGTCAGTTATCGCTGTCAGTTTATTCACCAACAAAGGAAAAACAAAGGAAAAAAAATACTCAGTGTTTATTCAGAGATGGGGAAAAGAAGAAAACATACTGGCATGCAAAGATTTTGAGAGTACAGACCGAGGCCTCTAATAGCCTTCTGGACGTTTGCGGCGGAGATGAGAGATGAGGACCGTTTCTGAGTTCCCACAGGCCTATCTTCGGAAAGAGACGACGCTGTGTCCTTCTCCGCCACAAGATCCGACCCGGCATCGGCGGAGCTTCGGACGCGATTACTGAGGTGCTGCCTCGCTGAAGGCGGACGGAAGCAGGTCAAGGAGCGGCGGCTGCGGAGCATCGAAGGCGGCGATTGCAGCGCAACGGTGGCCATCTCCGAGAGAAAAGCGGGTGGGCAATTTTAGGGATGGGTGCTATGTATTTCATATTTGTGTGGTTTTGCTCGTTACTTGATATGGACAAGGATAAGGTCCAACAAGTTTGAATCGATTTTACAAGAGAGTGATATATATATATACACACACCATCAGGATCGTGATCCTACGATCCGGAAGCAGTGAATCGATCCGGGATCGATTGAGATCGAAGTTTGCAGTAGAATCGAAACAAACTCGTTGAAATCGTATAGAATCGATGAAATCGTATCGATTCACGTTACAAACGATTTCACACCCAACTGGAACAGCGGAGACAGCATCCTCGTCGGCGGACGGCGGGCGGCCGGCGACGACAGCAGAAGGATCCTCGTTGGCGGGCAGCGACAACGGAGGCGTCCTCGTCAGTGGGATGACGCCGATGGTGCGGAGGTGGACTACATCTTGCAATGGGAAGGGGGGAAGGCGTCGGCGACTTAAGATGGGGAAGGCGTCGGCCACTGGCGGCTTGTGATGGGGAAGAGGGGAAGGCGCAGGCGGCTTGGATGGGGAAGAGGGGAAGGCGCAGGCAATGGCCGGCAGCGGTAGCGACTGAAGGGAGCAGCGGCGATCGGGTGAGGAGAGAAAGGGCAAAGTAACGGCACAGTGAGTTTTATAAAGTTTAGGTTTTCTAATTAAAATTTTCATTAATTGATTTAATCAACCCCTAACCTAACTTAAACGAGATAGTTTAAATAGATTTTTTTTTAAATTTTATTCAAGTTATCCTATTAAAATATATAAATTTATTTTAAATTTTAAAAATTATAAATAAATTATATTTATTTGTTCTATGTATTTTCATACCATTAATATTATTAATAATTTTATTTTATTTTATTTAAAGATAATTTTAATCAAATATAAATTAATTTAATATTTCATCATCCTCTCAAATATTAAATTATTTTTTAAAATTTTTTTTATGGGATCGTACATTTCTACGATCCGATCTCACTCGATCCAATTCTAACTCCAAATCAATACCGCATAGGATTACGATTCTACAAACTAGGCTCCGGACTTCATCCACGACTGTACATTTTTTTTTTAAATATTGTTTTTAACTAGTGGGATTTTACCATTAGGTTTAGGGTTAAGTTATAATAGTAAGTATAATAAAATTTTTAAACCGAAAAACAAATTTAAGGTAGCGTTTGGTTTAGAGGTTTGGGAATGAGGGAATGGATTCATTCTCAAACCTTGTGTTTGGTTAATGGCAATGGAATTAGGATTTTGGAATGAAACTAAATGGATGAAACTCACCCCCTCCCTTGGGTTTTGATGGAATGGGAATAAGAATTAAGTTTTGGACGAAAATACCCTTGTATATTTATTCAATTTTTCTTTCATTTCACTTTCTCTCATTGTTCTCTCTCATCATACTTTCTCTCTCCTCATTTTATCATCACATTTTATCTCTCAGCATACTTTCTCTCTCCTTATTTTCTCTCGTCACATATTTTCTATCATTTAATTTCTCTCTGTATTCTCTCTCATCACACACACTCTCTCATTATTTTCTCTCTCTTCATTCTCTCCTCATTTTCATCATACTTTCTCTCTCATCATTCTTTCTCTCACCTCAATCTCTCTTACCATACTCTATATTTTATCTCATCACACTTTCTCTTTCTCCATTCTCTTCTATCACACTCTCTCTCCTCACACATTCTCTACCATTTTCTCTCTATATTCTCTCTCATCACACTCTTTCTCTCATTATTTTCTCTCTCTTCATTATCTCCTCATTTATTCATCATACTTTCTCTCTCATCATTCTTTCTTTCACCTCAATCTCTCTTACCATACTCTCTCTCTATATTTTCTCTCATCATACTTTCTCTCTCTTTATTCCCTTCTATCACACTCTCTCTCATCATTTTCTCTCATCACACTTTCCCTCTCTTCAATTTTTTCTCATTACACTTTCTCTTTCATCACATTTTCTCATCATACTTTCTCTACTCAATCTCTCATCACACTTTCTCTCTCTTTATTTGATCCGGCGGGAAGAATGGGGGACCCCCCTTTTTAGCAAAGTCAACGCCACGTGGAGGTGGAAAGGAAAAAGGCCAACCAGAAGCTTGGCCGAGCGGATAATGATGGTGACGACCGGCTGAAGCTTCCGAGCGGAAGCAATACACCCCGGCGGGGAGTCGGGGTTCCGATGCTCATGATGAACAGTATAGTAGTGCCGAGCGGAGGTCCCGCTCGGCCGAAGGAATAAAGTATCAACACTGCGAACAGTCCAGAGCACATGACCAGGAAGCTCCCGAGCGTATCAGCACATCCGACCGGCCGGACGCGAGCAACCGCCGACCGGTCGGACGCGAGGAAACCGCTGACCGGTCGGACGTTCGGCATGGAGTAAGAAAAGACAAGGACAGAAACATCTTCTGACAGCAGGTGATACGCAGGATCTTAGGGCATGGACTCACTGTCCCATCAGAGACGTGCTAGGACTGTAGCAGTAAGGGGTCAGGCAAGCTCATCTAACAAGCCCATACTGGGGTATGGGCTGAGGACACGTGTGTGCCTCGGTATATGTGCATCAGCCTCCTCAGAGCTCTATATAAGAGCCCGCAGACTTCGCCGGAGGTACGCATTCTCCGAGATTCAGAGCTATTTCTTCGCTATCCACTTGCCTGACTTGAGCGTCGGAGGGTCATCGCCGGGGACCCCTCCCCGGCCCGACTTCTGTGCAGGTTCGCCGGAGTTTGGAGCAGCTGGTTGGAGATAGAGGAGAGCGCCGCGTTCCCAGCGTCCGTCGACTCAGCATTCGGACAGGATCAAATTGGCGCCGTCTGTGGGAACGCTCCTGCATCCGAGCGGAAGAGATGGATGAAGCTGGACGACCTCACCGTGAGGCTCTCCCAGGAAAAACTCGACGCTCTAATAAAGGCAAGAGCAGCTAAGCTCGTGGAGCAACAGACAGAAGGCTCAAGCTGAGCGGATATCCGAGCGACCCAGGAGGACCGACCGGAGAAGCATTAGAAATGGGAGCAAAATAAGGGTCCGATCGGCCCTCAGGTGGGAGCAACTCCTGCCCCGATATCGGTCCGACAAAGGGGTCTTCATCAGACAAAGCACCTGTCCATGAGTTTCGACGAGTTTAGCGTATACTCCTCACTCCACGGGTATTCGGGAGTCGAGAAATTGGGTCAGATCCCCTGCTGATCGGCAGGTCAGTTCTTTAATTAGCTGTTGCTCATAAATTTGTAATTTCTTGAGTAAAAAACTCCCGTGCCGCTCGGCCGGGAGTATATTAACCGAGCCCAAGGCTCGATGGGAAAACCCCGTGCCGCTCGGCCGGGAGTATGTTAACCGAGCCAAAGGCTCGATGGGAAGACCCCGTGCCGCTCGGCCGGGAGTATGGTAGCCGAGCCCAAGGCTCGATGGGAAAACCCCGTGCCGTTCGGCAGGGAGTATGGTAACCGAGCCCAAGGCTCGATGGAAAGACCCCGTGCCGCTCGGCCGGGAGTATGGTAACCGAGCCCAAGGCTCGATGGGAAGACCCCGTGCCGCTCGGCTGGGAGTATGGTAACCGAGCCCAAGGCTCGATGGGAAGATCCCGTGCCGCTCGGCCGGGAGTATAGTAACCAAGCCAAAGGCTCGATGGGAAGACCCCGTGCCGCTCGGCCGGAGGTAAATTATCCGAGCCAAGTGCTCGATGACGAAGGCCCTGAGCTACTCAGCCGGAGGTATATTGAACAAGCTGCACGCTCAATGACGAAGGCCCCGTGCCGCTCGGCCGGAGGTAAATTATCCGAGCCAAGTGCTCGACGACGAAGGCCCCGAGCTGCTCAGCCGAAGGTATATTGAACGAGCTGCACGCTCAATGACGAAGGCCCCGCGCCATTCGGCCGGAGGTAAAATAGCCGAGCTCGATAACGAAGGCCCCGAGCCGTTCGGCCGGAGGTATATTGAACGAGCTGCACGCTCGAGGAACGAAGGCCCCGAGCCGTTCGGCCGGAGGTATATTGAACGAGCTGCACGCTCGAGGAACGAAGGCCCCGAACCGTTCGGCCGGAGGTAAACATTGTCCAAATTAGGCTTAAAAGCCCGACGAGCCCCGTCGTTAAAGATCGAGAGCCGCGCCGACCGGCTATAAATAACCGCGCCGTCGAGCTCCGACGTTAAATATCGAGAGACGAGCCGGCGTCTATAAACATCCGAGCGAAAGGCCGACGAGCCCCGTCGTTAAAGATCGAGAGCCGCGCCGACCGGCTATAAATAACCGCGCCGTCGAGCTCCGACGTTAAATATCGAGAGACAAGCCGGCGTCTATAAACATCCGAGCGGAAGGCCGACGAGCCCCGTCGTTAAAGATCGAGAGCCGCGCCGACCGGCTATAAATATCCGCGCCGACGAGCTCCGTCGTTAAAAATCGAGAGACGGTCCGACGTCTATAAACCCTCCGGCCGGGAAACCAGGAGACGAGCCGGCGTCTATAAACATCCGAGCGGAAGGCCGACGAGCTCCGTCATTAAAGATCAAGAGCCGCGCCGACCGGCTATAAATATCCGCGCCGACGAGCCCCGTCGTTAAAGATCGAGAGCCGCGCCGACCGGCTATAAATACCCGCGTCGTCGAGCTCCGACGTTAAATATCGAGAGACGAGCCGGCGTCTATAAACATCCGAGCGGAAGGCCGACGAGCTCCGTCGTTAAAGATCGAGAGTCACGTCGACCGGCTATAAATATCCGCGCCGACGAACCCGCCGTTAAAAATCGAGAGCCGCGCCGACCGGCTATAAATAACCGCGCCGTCGAGCTCCAACGTTAAATATCGAGAGACGAGCCGGCGTCTATAAACATCCGAGCGGAAGGCCGACGAGCCCCGTCGTTAAAGATCGAGAGCCGCGCCGACCGGCTATAAATATCCGCGCCGACGAGCTCCGTCGTTAAAAATCGAGAGACGGTCCGGCGTCTATAAACCCTCCGGCCGGGAAACCGGGAGACGAGCCGGCGTCTATAAACATCCGAGCGGAAGGCCGACGAGCTCCGTCGTTAAAGATCAAGAGCCGCGCCGACCGGCTATAAATATCCGCGCCGACGAGCCCCGTCGTTAAAGATCGAGAGTCGCGCCGACCGGCTATAAATACCGCGCCGTCGAGCTCCAACGTTAAATATCGAGAGACGAGCCGGCGTCTATAAACATCCGAGCGGAAGGCCGACGAGCCCCGTCGTTAAAGATCGAGAGCCGCGCCGACCGGCTATAAATAACCGCGTCGTCGAGCTCCGGCGTTAAATATCGAGAGACGAGCCGGCGTCTATAAACATCCGAGCGGAAGGCCGACGAGCCCCGTCGTTAAAGATCGAGAGCCGCGCCGACCGGCTATAAATATCCGCGCCGACGAGCTCCGTCGTTAAAAATCGAGAGACGGTCCGGCGTCTATAAACCCTCCGGCCGGGAAACCGGGAGACAAGCCGGCGTCTATAAACATCCGAGCGGAAGGCCGACGAGCTCCGTCGTTAAAGATCAAGAGCCGCGCCGACCGGCTATAAATATCCGCGCCGACGAGCCCCGTCGTTAAAGATCGAGAGCCGCGCCGACCGACTATAAATACCCGCGCCGTCGAGCTCCGACGTTAAATATCGAGAGACGAGCCGGCGTCTATAAACATCCGAGCGGAAGGCCGACGAGCTCCGTCGTTAAAGATCGAGAGTCGCGCCGACCGGTTATAAATATCCGCGCCGACGAACCCGTCGTTAAAAATCGAGAGCCGCGCCGACCGGCTATAAATATCCGCGCCGACGAGCTCCGTCGTTAAAAATCGAGAGACGGTCCGGCGTCTATAAACCCTCCGGCCGGGAAACCGAGAGACGAGCCGGCGTCTATAAATCCCCGAGCAGAAGACCGACGAGCTCCGTCGTTAAAAATCGAGACGGTCCGGCGTCAATAAACCCTCCGGCCGGGAAACCGGGAGACGAGCCAACATCCACGTTGAGCGCCAAGGCATACAAAGCGAAGAGGCGAGCGGCTCAAGGGATATCAGCAGCAGCGATAAGGCGACGACCGCCCGCTCGGACACACAGTCCAGTCAGTCGGACTCACTGCCTCCTTCGACTAGACTTGAAGGGGAGGCAAGTGATCCGGCGGGAAGAATGGGGGACCCCCCTTTTTAGCAAAGTCAACGCCACGTGGAGGTGGAAAGGAAAAAGGCCAACCAGAAGCTTGGCCGAGCGGATAATGATGGTGACGACCGGCTGAAGCTTCCGAGCGGAAGCAATACACCCCGGCGGGGAGTCGGGGTTCCGACGCTCATGATGAACAGTATAGTAGTGCCGAGCGGAGGTCCCGCTCGGCCGAAGGAATAAAGTATCAACACTGCGAACAGTCCAGAGCACATGACCAGGAAGCTCCCGAGCGGATCAGCACATCCGACCGGCCGGACGCGAGGAAACCGCCGACCGGTCGGACGCGAGGAAACCGCTGACCGGTCGGACGTTCGGCATGGAGTAAGAAAAGACAAGGACAGAAACATCTTCTGACAGCAGGTGATACGCAGGATCTTAGGGCATGGACTCACTGTCCCATCAGAGACGTGCTCGGACTGTAGCAGTAAGGGGTCAGGCAAGCTCATCTGACAAGCTCATACTGGGGTATGGGCTGAGGACACGTGTGTGCCTCGGTATATGTGCATCAGCCTCCTCAGAGCTCTATATAAGAGCCCGCAGACTTCGCCGGAGGTACGCATTCTCCGAGATTCAGAGCTATTTCTTCGCTATCCACTTGCCTGACTTGAGCGTCGGAGGGTCATCGCCGGGGACCCCTCCCCGGCCCGACTTCTGTGCAGGTTCGCCGGAGTTTGGAGCAGCTGGTTGGAGATAGAGGAGAGCGCCGCGTTCCCAGCGTCCGTCGACTCAGCATTCGGACAGGATCATTATTTTTTTCCATCACTCTTTCTTTCTCAACACACTTTCTCTCTCATAATACTTTCTCTTCTCAATCTCTCCTATCACGCTCTCTCTCCTTATTTTCTTTCATCACACTTTCCCTCTCTTCATTTTTTCTCATCATACTTTCTCTCTCATCATTTTCTCTCATCATATGTTTCTCTCACATTCAACTTTATCTTCCATATAATTTTTTCTCTTATTTTCCTCTAAGGATAAAAAAGAAAATTTAAGTTCATTCCGATTGAAAATATTCAACTAACCAAACATTATTTTTAAAAATGATACCCAATCTCATACTCATTCCCATTCTGATTCCTAGGAAAGAACCAAATGCCACCTAAGTGTGCGCATGATGTGCGACGTAAGATCCTTAATATATCAAATCTTATATATATATTTGAAAGCAATACAAGATACAAATGAATGTGAAAGTAATAATACTTTACAATTGAAAATTATGCCTGTTTGATTTCTTATAATTTGGAAATGCCTCTTGATGGAGGCAGGATATCTTGGACCACCTTTTGTGGTCTAGGGGATGTGCCACTCATATTTACGGTCGGATCGTGGTCGCGATTCGGTCGTAAATTGTTACGATCCCTTCCTGGGTTCACCGCCCCCACCAAGTTATAGTTTTTGTTCGGAGCGGGCGGCCGGAGGCCGCCCGGAGGACACCCTCATTCGACGCCCAGTAACCTGGCCACTTATCCACCACCGGAGGTCTCTGGGCGGTCTCCGACCGCACGCTCCGAACAAAAACTATAACCTGGTGGGGACGGTGAACCCAGAAAGAGATCGTAACAATTTACGGTCGGATCGCGCCCACGATCCGACCTTAAATACAAGTGGCACATCCCCTGGACCACAAAAAAGTGGTCCAAGAGATCTGTGCTGCTCTTGATGATCCAAAAATATAGCAATACTATCTTCCAAAACCCCCCAGAATTAGTAGTGAAAAACTCTTTGAAACCTCTCATTTAAAACCTTTAGGTCGGGATTGATTTCTGCCTATCAGTCGACTAATTTTATCCATCAGTCGATTGATATAGTCTCTAATCGTTGAACGACCTCTAAACATTCTGAAATCTATTTGATTTTGTTGATCATTCAAACATCAATCTATTGATGTCCAACATCAATTGACCGAGCATCAGTCGAACAGAGCACACGAGTTTCACTCGCTTCTATGTTCTTTAATTCGACATCAGTCGAACAGAACAAGTGAGTCTCACCCGCTTTTGTTCTTTTTAATTTAACATCAATCAACTGATCTGAACCATCAGTTGAATCAAATCAAGCAAATTTAACTTGTTTCTGTTCAGTTTCTAAAGTCATCAGTCGATTGATCAAATCCATCAATCGACTGATTCCATCAGTTGAGTCTAATAACTAAATTAATTTGCTTCTATTTAGTTTAAATCATCAGTTGACTGAGCAAACCCATCAGTCAACTAATACCTGAGTTTGAAATAATCTCTGAACGAGCTCTATTTTATAATGAAAATCACCTCATTTTGATATTCAAGTCAAAAGTTATGACATTCGGAAGTTGGCTCTATCGGAACTTCCTCGTTTCATACCAACTCCCGTTAGACTTCTGACCGCTAATTGTTAGGTCAACTGTGGCTCACTTGGACTTTCCATCTCATGCCAAGTGTTCAACTCCAGTTAACCCACTTTAGAGTTAACATAATTTCCAACTAGGTATTCTACTGCCCAACTCCGCTAGGATTTCCATTGCGTAGTTCTCAACTAGAACTTCCATTGCCTAGTTTTCAACTAAGACTTCCATTGCCTAGTTATCAACTAGGTCTTCCACCACCTAGCCACGCTAGGACTTCTATTACCTAGTTTCCAACTAGTTCTTCCACCACTTATCCCTGCTAGGACTTCTATTACCTAGTTTTGAACTAGGTTTTCTACTGTCAAATCCCGTTAGAATTTCCATTGCCTAATTTTTAACTAGGATTTTTGTTGCCTAGTTCTCAACTAAATCTTCCACTATCTAATCCTACTAGGACTTCTATTACCTAGTTCCTAACTAGATCTTTCACTGTCTAGCCTTGCTAAGACTTTCATTGTCTAATCCCACTAAAATTTTTACTGCCTAGTTTTACTAGAACTTGCACTGCATATTGATCAAATATCAAAACTTCAATTTGAATCAACTTGAGCTGGGTCAACTTGGTTAATCCTGACTAAAGATCGATTGTACTAACAAAGACAACGGAGGTGAACTAGTAAACGGATGACACATTGAATGAGTTGGGGCTTAGTGTATTTGAGGGACCTAGGACCTGATTGAAGATGGCCTTCTAGGTGAAGTAAAATTGTAAAGGTAAACTCTTAAGCGACTTGTGAGAGTCAAGTGGCCTGTAATTTAGGTTTTAGGTATATTTGACGTAGGTGATTAATTATCTAGTGGATCGGAGGTTAATTCCAATCGATTGATGCGTTAAACAAATAGGGAGTTGACTCAGGCTAAACTGTTCATCAACATCTATGATGCCTGTTTTTTTGGAGCAAAATGTTTGTGCAATCGGACTGAAGCTTGGCTTAAGTGGGAGATTGTCCATATAGTCATGGAAAGATTAGCAAATTTATTGGCAAAAATTTTGAGTTAGAATTAATATATGTTTTTATATTTGTTAAGTGCACAAATGCAGGATTTTGATAGGAACTGCGATTGTAGTTAGGAAAAGTCCAAGTAAGTTGAGTCTTGGAAAGGAAAAGTCCTACATATGTTGGCATAGGAAATCCTAAAAAAGTGATCTTGGCAGATGAGAAGTTCCAAAGGAGTGAACACCTAGGACTAGAAGCTAAAGCTTCAAGGGGTTAAGGTTTATCAAGGAGGAAATCAAGGGATCCACATCATTAATTAGCATGAAAACATGTCAAATGAGAGAGACGAGATAATGCCACTTTAGGCATTTTGGATAGAAGTTTTCTACATAGGCATGTACTCAACTAAAGAACAAGTGTTCAGGGTCGAATTTGATTGAGCAAGTTTAGCCGATTGGACTAATTCCAATTTGACTATAATATAAGGACTAGTGATGTTGACGATTGCATGACTAGAGGGGGTGAATAACAATTGATTTGTAAATAAAATCTTACACTTTTGAGTTTTGTCAAGCAAACAACTTAATATTGTTTGTGCAATTGTGTCATAAATGATTCGATCATAAATTTTGAGGTTTGGACAACGAGTTTATATTAGTTTTGTCTTTGTATCTAATATGTGTATGAAACTGTGTAACGACTTGGTTGAAAAACATACCGAGACTTAGTGCGGCCAAGGTTGATAGCAAATTGATGGCTCAAGGTCCATTGGAGATTAGAGATTGGGACATCCAAGGGAATGAAAAATTGAGAAACACCAAAGTGCAATTGAGCTAGAGGAGGCAAACTACGTAGGTCAAATGTGAAAGATTACACATGAAATTAGCGAAGGATTCAATGTGTCCAGGGAACGAGTAATCTGATAGGGGTGGCGAAAGGGTATATTTCAACTTAAACAAAAACTCAATTATTAAGATAATCATAATCAACAATCTAGTGAGCTCATTGCAATTGTCATGATAATGATTTGAATACTCTAAGGTTGTCCAATAATTTATAATAATAATTATTTGAATAGTCTAAGGAGCATAAGATCACTAACACTACCTCATCATGGAAATGCAATTTACAAAAGAGAACGAGGGTTTTTGGTCGATTTTGTCATTCGACCAATTCAGGGAGGTTAGATAGCTTAGGCAAAGGGGCATTGTAAAAAAAATAAAAGAAATGGGGGCATAGTTTATAAGTATTTTTTAAATGGGCCCATGTAAGTGTTTCCATCCTCCCATAGAGTCAAGTCTCCTGCATCATCGGAACATTCGACAACCACTAACGACTTTTTGTGCGGTGGTGACGAATTGCCCCAGTCAAATCAGCCAGGCAACCCCAACATTCTTCTTCTTCTTCATCATGTTCATCTTCATCCGTCGTCGACGTCGGCGTCATCACGGAGCATAATTCAATTATAGCGGCTCGGCTCCACCGGATTTTTGTGATAGGCCTCAGGATTTGGAATTCCGTTGCATTTATTATTCTTATCATAATTATCTCGACACGTCGATAGAGATATTATCATAATTCTCCTTTCTCCATCCATTTGATAATGTTGCCTAAAACTATATATATACCTTTACCTCGTGTTTGATTTTAAATGGTGTCATGATCGTGAGAGATGGTGGAATTTTCCATGAATTTCTAGAAAACAAAAAGCAAGAAATCTTGGAGAACAGGAAACCTCCTCGCTCTATGTGCCGATCGCATCCAAATCATATTGAAGTTTTTTCAATTATTTATGTTACTTGCGCCAAATATATTAAGGTAAAAATATTAAAAGACCACTCCATGTTTTCGAAATCATCAGAAAGAACTTTTTTTTAATCAAAAAATGTCTCATCCCACTGGCCATCTTGTACCATTACTCAATTATACTTAGTATATTGTTTCCATATTATTATCTTCTACTAGTGAGCTATGTAGTTATGATAGTTATAACAGTTATAGTTCATAATTACTATAATATAAATGTTATTAAATAAAAACAAGTCTATAATGTAACAGTTATAATTTTATAATTGTTAGATCATCCACATTAACTTCACTATTTAAAATATATAACTTAAGGTAAAAAAATTACTTTATTAAATTTAGATATCCTCTTTTCAATAGGCCATATATTAATTTCTCTATTTCTTCTCTCCTCTATAATATTTAAGGAATGAAATTCATTTCCTAAATTTTAAAAAATACTGTTCATAAATACATAATTAATGGAATGGATAGGAATTAATGGAATGGATATGATAGTTGATGTAAAGATTCTCTATTTAAAATTTAAGATAAAATTTGTGAATAAGATATCTAATATGGATGTTTTTACAATGTAAATATTGTTTAATATGATAAGTCGTTATAGTAACTATAAAATTCTCTGAGTAATTGTTATAATATAGTAACTAAAATTTTATAGTTATTAAAATATAAATATTATTGAGGATGTTAAATCTATCTAATATTTAATTAATGCATATGTCAGAGCACTGTATTTGAGGGCAATCCTACCATTCTACATGAGTTGCTGAAAGGATGAAATACCCTTCTGATTATAAAAATAAAAATAAAAATAAAAATAAAAGAGTTCGTTTTTGATGATTTCAAAAAATGCCATCCTTTTAATTTTTTTTCCCAATATATTAAATGGTTAACAAGTTTTAAACATATTTATAAGTAATTCTTTTAATTATAAAATATATTAAAAAAAATCGTTTCAGCTAGTCGGCTGTTTTTTTTATTTATTAATTTCAGGAGAAGGATGGCATTCTAGAAAATGAATTTAGATAATTACTATTATTATTATTATTATTATAAAAACATTGTTTGCAAACATGACCTTGTATATTTTCTTACAAGTTACGCAGTCAATACTTAACTTTATCAAGTCAACGCCCCAAATTAATTCTGTTGACAATGGAGAAGCTTCATGGAACCGCTGTCTATATTTTTCTGTTAATTCAATCTCTATGCTGTCGTCATACATTAAAAAATCTCGATTAACTGAACATGTGCGAACATGTAATTTCTCGCTATAGTGCCTGGTCCTGCAAGCTACCGGCGTATGTTACGAAGTCAACGCCCAAATTTAATAAGATTTGATTGACGGAGCCGAAGCTTCTTTGAGGCGGCGTCGATCCGGCAGGCCCGTTTATATATATGTTCTGTCCGCACACCGTCGAATACGCCGTAAAGGCAGAAGAACAGATAGACTGCGATGCTCTGCGGTACGGGAAGCTTCAAAAGCGTCGACGGCGGCGAGACATGGTCGTCGACTCCGCCTTCGTCGCCCAGGAAGAAGAGGACCAAGAGCCTGAACCCCTACTCCGCCAGGGGGCTCGACAAATTCGCCTCGTTGATCGCCGATCTCGAGGCCCGCCGCGCCAAGGTCATGGCGAAGGCCGGCGCTCAAGGCGCCGCCACCTTGGTCAGGTTCACCTACTCCAACTCCAACGACTGGGTGCCCATCATCATCCGTCTCCCCGACGAGATTAACGCCAAACCTCACCATAATCCCAAGGCGAAATCGGAGATCGCCGGATCAGAGGCGGCGGCAACGCCGGTGAAGACTCAGGAGAAGGAGGAGGCCGCGGCGGTAGTCCTAAAGGGGAATAAAAATGTGAGCGCCCAAGTGCCGCTCTCGTGGCCTCGCGTAAAGGAAGCTGCGCTGAGGAGCCTGAGGCCGAGGTGGCCGGCGCTGGTGGCGGTGCTGATGCTGGTGTGCCTGGTGGTGTTCGGAAGGGTGTTCGCCATCTGCTGCACCACGGTGGGGTGGTACATGGTGCCGGCGATGAAGGGGGAAGGCGCGGGGAGAACGGCCAGGAAGTCCAAGTCCTCGAAGACGAAGGATTATGGAGGGAGGCTGAGTTTCAAGAAGAGCCATCTCAAATGATGAACTCGTTCCATGTAAATTAAGAGAACTATCTATCTCTCTCTCTGTCTCTCTGTTATTTTTTTTTTTTTAATTTTTCTCTTCAATTTACTTTCTTTTCATGGTTTGTGTGTCTGTGCTGTTGTTGTAAATAAACGATGTCTGAGCGTGTTGAGTTTGATATTTCGATCGGGGGATCAAAATTCCCCGAAATCATGGTTTGTTTCGAGCAGTTCATATGCTCAAGGCAAAAATTATAATTTTCATATACATATTTTATAATTAAAATACTTTTTTATTAAGTCTAATATAATATTTTAATCAAACTAACTGTCACATTATAAAATCACGAGACTTCACTTGCCTGCCACGACAAGTTTCACAGCTTTAATTAATTAAATCACGCTGAGAAGAAAATGTCTAGAAAATGGGTTCAGACGTGAACAAGTCTTCGCCCCCATTGACTTTGACTTTGACTTTTCTTAATGTATTTCTAGATCGATCATCGTGGTAGCCACCGAAGAAGAAGATCAAACGTTTGACGACGTTAATTTCACGGACTTCCTCTCAGACTTATTCTACGCAAACGGCATGTGCTTTGGTTAAATCTAATCGTTCATTAACCACGAGAACAGTTGGATAAGCGTCATGCGTGCATTCTAGAAGGTAACAACGTGGACCAAATGAAAAGATTAGTTTAGGGTTAGTAAATTGAAGTTAATTTAAAAGCATAATAAGTAATTTTCTACAAAATTGTTTCATTAAATTTTATTACTATAATTAAAATTAAGGTTTTACAAACAATTCAAAAGTATGCTTCTTGTTATCCATCCTTTCTTGCCTTTAATTGGACTGCTAAGCTTCAAGTTTTTTAGTCCAATATATGTTTGGAACTAATCTAATCGACTCCAAAATCTCTAGTTGACTAATTCAAATTTTATTATTTGTTAAACATAAGTGCTTGATGGATATGGAGGCCTAGAATTCCTCTATACAAATAAATAAATAAATGATGCAGCCTATAAATCTATCAGATTCTTCCTCTTTGTGGCACATAAATCTATCAAGCCTTTATTATCTTATATTCTCCACATAAATTTCCTTATATTTTCTCATGTAAACTTCATGGCGTGCATGCTGCTAGTAGATGTTAGTGTTGTTAACTCAATTTTCAACTTATTGTTATCCATCCTCTTTTGCCTTTTTGGGTCATTAATTAAGATTCAAGTATATGCCTGAAACTAATCCAATTGACTCTAAAATCTCCAGTTGACTGACTTAGATCTTGTTACTTGTTAAATGAAAGTGTTTGATGGCTATGGAGGTGTAGGATTTTTTTTCAAATCATCATTGATAAATTACTAACATTCCCTAAGTTTTCCCATACTCAATTCCCCTAGTTTTGAGGTCTCCAAGGCCATTAAACACTTTCTACCAAAAGGGCTTGATGGATCTAAACTTATCAGATTCACTCTAAACTTGGACTATTGTATTCCTAATATTCACCATAGTATTTTCATGTTCAATTTTCTTGGTTTTGGGTATTGGGAAAATCATGCCTTTGAGCATTAAGTTTTGATATTTAGGCAAATGTTTAATTGGACTATATTGTGATTATTAATATTGTGTGTTAAGTGTGTTAGTGCAAGTTACTTGAAATTGAGATTATAGATGCAATAAATGAAGTTTAAGTGGCTTGAAGTCATTTAGATACTTAGCAATTGGAGAAGTTCAAGTAGATTGAGGATTAAATATCTAGACAAGTGGAATGCTATAGGCTTGGTGGATGAAAGTTGTGGTAGGTATAGGTTGACCAAATTCTTGGTAAAGAAGGAAGTCCTAGAGGTAAGCCCTTTGGACATGGAAGATCCAAAAGCAAGGCTTTTTAGCGCATGAAATCCTAGAGGTGTGCACTCTTGGCATGTAACTTCTAGTGAGTTGAGAATCGAGCATAATGATATAATGAGTGATCCTGTCTAAAATTGGGAAAGTTAGCGTGCAGGCTAGGTGACTTTGAGGTTGACCACGAGGAGACTTTGTGCAGGAGGAACTTGGCGCCATGAACGAACCTGTGTATCAAAGAAGAATGAAGGAGGAAGAAAACATCAGCAACCAGGCTAGGGAGGGGACCCCGATGTAGGTATTCCGATGTTCAAATTAGACAAATGATGAAGAAAAAATGGAGGATCGTGAATAGTAAATTTTGATAACGAAGCTTACCTACGCCTGTAGGTGGATACCTTTTATATAGTGTTATTTTTTCTATACATGAATATCAATGCATTACTAAAACAAGACCCGACGCAGACATTTCTCTTTTCTCTTTGTCATCTTTCCTAAATTGGACCCATCATCTCTACGCTGGTAGGATGGAAATTTCCATCATACAGACAACACGGGGTATGTTTTCTTGATTCTCTGACAACGGTTACGCAAAACATCAAAAAGGAGTATTAGGCCATTGGGCTGAGAGACTTTTAATTATAACACTTCAACAGTGGGCTGATCGAATTCTATATGTTGTCCAATAGAACATCACTTTTTAACAGATCTGATAAGCTATAGAAGACTGGATATCTTGAGGGACTTAGCATCTGATTAGACAAGGAGTCCAATCAGGTAGTATGTACAAAGTGTTGGACCCCGTGGTAGTTTTGATGTGATCAACCAAGTTAGTTAGGTCCTGCTGTGTTTGATCCCTGTGTCTAAGTGTGCAGGAGCTTAGGAGCACAGGAAGTCGAACGAAAGACGCAGCTAGCGAGAAGGACGGCACGGGAAGGGAGTCGACGGGCTCGGTGCGTCCGAAGGACGAGAGAGCTGCGGAAGAGTACTCCGGTGGGCGTGAAGAGCGTGCGCGGCGTTCGAGGGACATTAAGCCGGGACGGAAGGCTGCTCGAGGAAGGCTGGAAATTGGGTTCGTGTGAGCCCTATTTCGGTTGGCCGCAATCACCCAAATGATCGGAGCATCGGAAGTCGCAACAAGCTGGAAACGAAGTCAAAGGAGCTGAGCTGCCAGCTTGGAGGCGCCTCCAACCTGACTGGAGGCGCCTCCAGCTTGAAGGCGCCTTCAGCCAGGTTGGAGGCGCCTTCAACCAGTCAAAGTGACCGTTCTATGCGCGGATAAAATTTTATCCGCTGACCCGCATGGAGGCGCCTTGGACCCTCGTTGGAGGCGCCTTGGAGCCTCGGGATAGGATTTCCAGGACCTATATAAAGGCCCCTGGAGCTAGGAATTGAATAACAACTCAAGCATTCAATCTGTAGTGTTTTCTAGCAATAGTTCTGAGCTCCTGAAAGTGTAAAAGGCTTCTCCGCCTTCAGGAAAGGAGAGTTTCTTTTAGTGCGCTTCTCATTGCCCTGGATTAACAACCTCCTTGGTTGTAACCAGGTTAATTCTTCTGTGTCTTTCTTTTACTGTTATTATTTTACTATTGCTGCACTTATTTCTGAGTTGAAATCTGAGGAGGGTATTTTTATTTTTGTTTTCAGCAATTCACCCCCCCTCTTGCCGGTCTCCGCTGCACCTACACAAAGAGTCCCATCAGACCAGGAGGACTTTGGATTTAATCGGATAAAAGGTTTGCTAGGATAAAAGGTTCGGTCGAGCACTGAGGTCATGCTAATTGACCCAAGAGAAACGTCCGCTCAGAATCAGTCGGTCTGCCTTGTCCTGTATTTATGGGAGGCACTCTGTTAGGACCTACGGATGCGACTAGAGAGGGGGGGTGTGAATAGCCGACCCCAAATTTTCGTTTCTTCCTACAATTTAGGTTGGCGCAGCGAAAATAAACAGTAGAAACGCAGATGGAAAAGATCAAACCTCAAACGCGACGATATAACGAGGTTCGGAGATGATACTCCTACTCCTCGGCGTGTCCGTAAGGTGGACGAATCCTATCAATCCGTCGGTGGATGAGACCCCGGAAAACCGGCTAATAAAAACTCCTTCTGGGTGGAGAAACCTCGCCACAATCTCTTTGCAACAGCAAGATAGGAGGACAAGAAATAGAGCAAGAAACAATGGACAATATGAATGTAAAAACACCCTACCAAGTTTGCTTGTCTTCTCGTTGTCGACTGGAGTCCGTTGATGAAGCAGCAACTTCACGGATCCAACAATAGCAGCTAGAAAGCCAGCCGACGGAAGCTCACACGAAGCTTTAGAAATGAAGAGCTCAGCAAAGCTCAGATCGCAGTCTTGAGGAAGAAGAAGATGTTACCGAGAGTTATTTTTTTTTCCTTCTTCTACTGTAGCACCCTTATATCCTGCACCTGCGAAGAAGACAAAGAAGAATCCAGAAATCTAGCCGTTGAGTCACAACGGCTAGGCCTGGACCGATCAGGCTTCACCCTGATCGGTCCACAAGACATCTAATCAGTCTGTAGACCGATCAAGCCCTAGGCTGATCGGTCCCCAAACCGATCTCCAACTCCCACAGAGAGTTGGTTCCGAAGCCTGATCGGTCTGTGGACCGATCAGGCTATAGGTGGATCGATCCATAGACTGATCCCCTCCTATTGCCCTCTGAATTCCATCGCTTCCTGACCGGTCTACAGACCGATCAGATAACCCACAGAAAGCTTCTGTTTGGTTACTGATCGGTCATCAGACCGATCAGATAAACCAAAGTATCACTGGATCGGTCAACAGACCGATCCAATGCCTATGTAGGTTTTAGAGCTTCCCACCCTAAACCTAAAGCCTTCCCGGTCTAGAGAACGAGCTACCGAGCCCTCTCTGACCTAGTCCGGAGAACGAGCTACCGAGCCCTCTCCGACTTCCTCATCCGGTCCAGAGAACGAGCTACCGAGCCCTCTCTGACCTAGTCTGGAGAACGAGCTACCGAGCCCTCTTCGACTTCCTCATCCGGTCCAGAGAACGAGCTACCGAGCCCTCTCTGACCTAGTCCGGAGAACGAGCTACCGAGCCCTCTCCGACTTCCTCATCCGGTCCAGAGAACGAGCTACCGAGCCCTCTCTGACCTAGTCCGGAGAACGAGCTACCGAGCCCTCTCCGACTTCCTCATCCGGTCTAGAGAACAAGCTACCGAGCCCTCTCTGACCTAGTCCGGAGAACGAGCTACCGAGCCCTCTCCGACTTCGTCCGGTCCAGAGAACGAGCTCCCGAGCCCTCTCCGACTTCCACGTCCGGTCCAGAGAACGAGCTACCGAACCCTCTCTGACCTAGTCCAGAGAACGAGCTCCCGAGCCCTCTCTGACCTAGTCCGGAGAACGAGCTGCCGAGCCCTCTCCGACTTCGCATGCCAAGCTTCCATACTTGGACTTCTCCCGTGCCAAGCTCCCTGCTTGGACTTCTCCCGTGCCAAGCTCCTTGCTTGGACTTTTCCGTGCCAAGTCTCCATACTTGGACTTTTCCCGTGCCAAGCTCCCTGCTTGGACTTTTCCGTGCCAAGTCTCCATACTTGGACTTTTCCCGTGTCAGGTCAACTCAAGTCGGGTCAACCAGGTCAACCTTGACCAAAGGTTGCACCCACAATCCCCCAAGTTCCTATTCTTGTCAAACATCAAAATACAACTTCTCTATTCTTGTCAAACATCAAAATATACCTCGAGTCAGGTCAACTCGAGTCGGGTCAACCAAGTCAACCTTGACCTAAGGTTGCACCAACAATCTCCCCCTTTTTGATGTTTGACAAAAACCATAATCAAGTTAGGTTAACCCGATAACCTAACTTAGGTTTTCCAATAGTTCTCCAATGTTCTTCCCTGAACATTCTCTGAACATTCTCCCCAAACTCCAATGTTCTTCCTTGAACATTCTCTGGACATTCTCCCCCTTTTTGACACACATCAAAAAGAGTGAATCAAGGTCAAGAGTTTCTTCCTAATGAAAGTCCCATACCTTTCATTGAAACCCTTAATTTCTCCCTTGATACTAAAATCAACAATCGAGCAAAAATTCCCCCTAAAAGTCAACTCCCCCTTGACCATTAGGTAAAACTCCCCCTAAAGGTCAACTCCTCCTTGACCATTGCACCAACAATGTCTTGGAGAGTTTTAGAAATCCAAAGCACCAACTTCCATAGCTGAAATTTCAGACAACAGTCTAAAATCAGCATTTTGGCACGCTCTGATCGGTCACCAGACCGATCAGGACTCCTCTGGATCGGTCACCAGACAGATCAGACTTCCCTGGATCGGTCCAGTGACCGATCCAGACTTCCTTGGACCGATCAGGATCTTCTCTGATCGGTCCACAAACCTCTGATAAGGATTTCTAATTTTTCTCCCGAAATTCAGAAACCCCTAAAAAATCACAGAAAATTCCAAAAATTATAAAATTTTGAGGATACATTCCTCATAACATATATTATCATGGAAAAATAGTTTTCTATGAAAATAACTTTAATTTTTAAATCTTAATACAAAGTTTGAAAAACTTTGAAATAGCTCAAGGTTAATCCATCTTTGTATCAACTTGCATAATGATGAGTGCTATCACTAGAAAAGCTTCATCAAGGTTTTTCAAATCAATTTTGAAATGATCTTAAACCATTCAATTTAGGACCACAATCTTAGGGCTAAATGTACATGACTTGTACACAAGCTTTCCCTATGATCCTCAAATTCGAATTAGGCTCATTTAGGTACAAGAACTATGTACCTTGATCCTAACTCATAATCCTAATATCTCACACACATCTAAGGTGTATCAACCACATCCAAGTCAATTTTGATGTGAGATATGGATTTAGGTCATCTTTGTTGGATCGAGACCGCGCTAGAGGGGGGTGGTGAATAGCGCTCGTGGCTAAAATCGTTCGATTATCGGAATCGTAAAACGTAAGAGTTAATGCAGCGGAAATTAAGTAAAGAGACACAGACACGAAGGAGTTACTTCGTTCGGAGCCTAAGGCGACTCCTACTCGAAGGCCCGCGATCCTTGATCGCTTTCGGTGGGCAACAACTATAAATCCGTTAAATAGTTACAGATTGCAAGTACAATAACTAATAAAATATACCAACAACAATGTAGAATCGTAAAGACTGAGCTCCGGGTCGTCGGGGTGTACTTGCAGCACTTCAGGATGGTCGTATTCGCAGCACATTGCAGAAGATCGCTTTAGAAAATTGTTACCGAAGAGGTGCTCGAACACTGCTTATAAAGGGTGCTGGAGGCGCCTCTAAGGCTGTCCGAGGCGCCTCCAAGCCCCGGGCTGCACGCGTTGATAAGCGCTGATCAAGTCGCGTATTATCCCTCTGAAGGCGCCTTCATGCGCCTTCAAGGCGCCTCCATGCTGCGGTCCAAGGCGCCTTCACTGCCCTTTAAGGCGCCTCTAACTCCAGCGCACAGCCAGCTCACCTTCGCACCCGAGGCGCCTCCAAGCTCCATGGAGGCGCCTCGGACACTGTTCATCCGAGGCTAATGTTGCTCTTTTGTCCCTGCACAATGTGTTAGTCTACAAACTACACACATATCCTACAAGACAAAGTTAGCACACATAATATCATAAATATGAATGAAAGTTTGACAGTCTCCGGACTGTCCGGGTCTGACTTCGGATTTTCGACCCGACGCCTATTGTTCCCTCTACGGGGAACGCGTCCTCACCTACTCCATTCAGGAGATTTACCTGTTGCCAGTCGATCCTCCAGATCGACTGGACTTTTGCTCAGCACTCGACGCTTCCGGACTTTCTGCTGGACATCCGCTTCCCGGCCAGTCCAGTCTTTCACCTGGTTCGCGACACCAGGACTTTCCACCTAGGGTTACCACCCCCTAGGACTTTTGCCTGAAGCCATCGACCTGCCAAAACTTTCCGCATAGGGTTACCACCCCCTATGACCTAGGGTTACCACCCCCTAGGGTTTTCACCTTGCCTAAACGCAGTTAGGACTTTTCCCCGCCTAGGGTTACCACCCCCTAGGACCTAGGGTTATCACCCCCTAGGGTTTTCACCTGCCTAACCGCAGTTAGGACTTTCCTGAAACACTTAGTCAAGCATATTAGATAACAAACAGCTTAACTTTGAATCCTTTGCCATTATCAAAACTCAGGTTCGATCGTCGGATGCTTCCCGCACCAACAATCTCCCCCTTTTTATTATGGCAACCCAAATTCAAAGTTAAGTAAAACAAATGCATGAATATATCAAAAGGTTTAAGTGAGCAAGCTTAAGTACATAAATTCAAATAAAAGCATAACTTAAGCTAACACTTAAACTTTGTGAAGCTCCCCCTTAATACAGGGCTTCCTTTTACTTTTGAATTAGATTTTGATTTTGGTGATTTTGTCTTTTACTTTGAATTTCCTACTCTCCCCCTTTGCCATTTATCAAAAAATAGGTCAGTTGAAAATAATTTTCAACTAAAATTGCTAAGTTGAAAAATAAATTTTCACCTAAAATTTTGAAAGCACTGAGTTAAAATTTTACAAGCCTATCTGAAAGGTAACTTAGAAAATATCTTAGCATGAATTTATAAAGTTAGGTTTCAAGGTTGGCTAAGTTTGAAAAAAAGTTTGAAAGTTGCTCTATGAATCACTTAGCTAAGCCTTTTTGCAAACACTGAATTTCGAAAATATAGCTTAAGTAAAAAGGGACTTAGCTTAATTTTGAATAAAATAATACTTATTTTTGAAAAAGAACTTGTTAATTTTTATGTTGAAGAGAGAGTAGCTAATATTTTAATTTAGGTTATTTATTTAGTTGGTCCTTAAGTCCAAGCATGAGTCAAGTTAAATAACAATCAAATTATCTAATTAGTGTTGATCAGGTATCAGAGCCCTAAAGTACAAGTAATCTTAATCTTAATATTTCCATATCCTTTAGTTTGAGAGATACTTTTAGCTAAGATAAGGTTATTTTTGTCTTTAACAAGTAACTAAGTAAATTTTTGTGATGTCACAACACTTTAAATTCTTAGTTTTTAAAGAGGGAGTTTAACTAAGATTTTTACTTTTAAAATACTTATGAAGATAATAGTTTTGTTAAGTATTTAACCTTAAAAAGACTTAGTTTTTCACAAAAGTTGTTTTGATGAAATTTTGAGAATGCTTTAGAAAAAAAACTTAGCATTTGAAACAATTGCTTTGAGAGACACTTAGCTAAATTCCCTTTTTGTTTTTTTTTTGAAAATTTTAAAGAGTACTTAGCTAAATTTGACAATACTTAGTTAAATATTCAGCTTAAAAATGATTGCCTTGAGAGAACTTCTTGCCAAATAGCTAAGTTTAGAGTATAGTCTAAATAAGCTTAGTTAAAGAAGACTTAATTAAGTACTTAGCTTAATGAGGTTTTACATAAAGGTTTAGCTTTGAAAACATTCTAGAAGAGTTGTAATTTAAAAGCCAGGTCATAAAGAATTTTAATTTTAAAGTTAAGTTAAAAATAACCTGAATTTTTGAAGATAAGTAAAAATAGTTTTTAATTTTGAGGTTTAAGTCAAAATTTTATTTGAAAGAAAAACTAATTTTAAAACTAACTCAAAATCACTCCCCCTTAATTAATGCCTTAATAAATTCTTTGAGTTCAGGAGTCCAAGCATGAGAGGTTAAAAAAAAATGATTTTGAAAGATTTTTCAGATAATTTTGAAATGAAGTTTAAAATGATTTTTTTAAAAAAAGATTTTGAAATGATTTTGAAATGAATAAAAGAATTTTACAAACAATTTTGAAATGAATTTTCAAATGACTTTTAAAAGATTTTCAAACAATTTTTAAAGGATTTTTAAATGACTTTTAAAAGAAATTTTCAAAGATTTTAAAAAGATTTTCAAATAATTTTTAAAATATTTTCAAATAATTTTTAAAAGATTTTCAAATAATTTTTAAAAGATTTTCAAATGACTTTCAAATAACTTTTTTTTTTAAAAAAAGATTTTCAAATGACTTTTTAAAAGATTTTCAAATGACTTTTAAAAGATTTTCAAATAATTTTTAAAATTTTTTCAAATAATTTTTAAAAGATTTTCAAATGATTTTCAAATAATTTTTAAAAGATTTTCAAATGACTTTCAAATAACTTTTTTTTAAAAAAAAAAATTTCAAATGACTTTTTAAAAGATTTTCAAATGACTTTTTAAAAGATTTTCAAATAATTTTTAAAAGATTTTCAAATGACTTTTAAAAGATTTTCAAATAATTTTTTTTTAAAAAAATTTTCAAATGACTTTTAAAAGAAATTTTCAAAAGATTTTTGAAATGATTTTGAAATTAAGTTTTAAAAGATTTTTGAAATAATTTTGAAATAATTTTTAAATTGATTTTCAAATAATTTTGAAATTGATTTTTAAAATAATTTTGAATTAACTTGATTTAAGTTAATTTTAGTTTTAATTTCTTAGTCATCTCACCCGATCTAAATTTTCAATCAGGTAATCCTATAATTGTTGTGAGATGAATTGAGGTTCAGTTTAAGGGGTTGGTTTAACTTTGTGTTAGATTCAGGTTTAGCTTTGGGTTCAACAAGTAAGCATTCTTTGGATAAACTTCTGGGCTATGGTGAGTCACAAGGAACTCATTAAAGTAACCATGCCTTCGAGGTTTTCCAAATAGTCCTACCCATTGAACTTAATACTAAAACTTGGTCTAACTAGTTAGGATCCATTTAAGGGTAGCTTCGGTCAGTTCCACTTGGCCAAATGCACCAGGTCGAAGCCATATCTTCCTAGACATGCGATGCCCAAGCTTCCCTAACGTACTATCATCCAAAAACTTCACCAGTACCGTTAGTAAAGTTAAACCTAGCCCATTTTATCTAACCTTAATTACCCTGCCGGGTAGTCTACTCTTGTTTACCCATTTCGGGTAGATTAAGTTCAGTTACCCAGTCGGGTAATTTAGTTGGGGGTGCCAGCTATTCTGGATCCTCCTTCTATTGAATTTTGAATTTTAAATTTCAAATTTTGAATTTAATTTTGAATTCGAATTTTGAATTTGTAATTTGAATTTTGAATTTTTGAATTTGTAATTTAAATTTTGATTTTTTGAATTTTAATTTAATTTATTAAAATTGTTTTCCTTCTTGCTCCCCCTGGATCATAGCCTCGATATGGTCTATCGAGGTAGTGGACCTGATCCTTGGGGACCCAATATTGTCCAAGTCCAACTTGATTAACGAGGTTGGACTTGGGGACCCATGCTTGAATTATGTTCCTTTTATTTCTATTTACCAACGACAGATATGATCTATATTTAGTTTTGGGCTTGAATCCAAGTCCGGATTTGTTGTAAACGGCACGCTGTTTTCCAAGAATCAGATCCAAATTCTTGGAACCCAACGTGAAACGTTCTAACGTATCCTTGAGTTCTTTAATTTGAGTTTTCAAATTGGAATTTTCTTCCTCAAGTTGTTGGACTTGAGTTGAACTTCCAACTTGAACTGACTCAGTTAAAGAACTCGAGTCAGTCGCTTCCTTAAGGGCTATTACTTCCTTTTGGAGCGACTTAACCCGGATGTTGGATTTAGCCAATTTTTTAAGCAAATAAGGAACTAAATTTCTTAAGTCATCTATTTGAGTTTCGGCGAGAAAAGAACTTACAGTGGGGATCGGGCCTTCAGAAACGGATGCGGACTCTGTTTCTGACTCGCTCTCGGCTTCAGACTCGAGTTCGGACTCGATTTCGTCAATTATGTTCGCCTGCACCGGTAACGCGAGAAAGCTCGTTGGTTCTTCTTCCTTGTCAATCTCGGATTCGTCTGACGACTCGGACTAGGTTGCTTTCAATGCCTTTCTTCTTTTCTTCTTGTTTGGGCAATCTGGCTTGTAGTGACCTTTTTTGTTACAGCCGTAGCAGGTGATGTCTGATCTGTCCTTTGTGTTCATTTGAGTTGCCTTCTTTGACTTGCACATCTTCCGTACGAGTTTTATCAACTTGAAAATAACTTCGTCTTCGTCTTCTGCATCTGATTCATCGTCTTCATCCTCTGTTATTTTGGATTTGCGCCTTGACGTCGGTTCACGCGTTCTGCTAGTACCTGCAACCAAAGCAACACCTTTCTCGACCGGGCGTGCATTAGTCTGCTCATGCAATTCTAATTCGGAAAACATGTTGTCTAAATTAATTGAAGAAAGGTCCTTAGACACCTTGTAAGCATCAACCATGGATGCCCACAAGGTGTTCCTCGGAAAGGCGCTTAGCGCGTACCTTATAACGTCGCGGTTTTCCACCCTTTGGCCGATCGCATGAAGCCCGTTGAGTAGGTCCCTGATGCGCGCGTGAAGCTGGCCTGCTGTCTCCCCTTCCTGTATTTTTATATTATACAATTTATTTAAAATTAAATCACGCTTACTTACTTTAGCGTCTGACGTGCCCTCGTGCAGCTCGATTAGTTTGTTCCACAGCTCCTTCGCACTTGAAAATGGTCCGACTCTATTCAGTTCTTCTTTTGTCAACCCGCATTGCAGCATACAGGTTGCTTTGGCATCAGCTTCGACCTTCTTTCTTATGCTGGTATCCCAGTTAGTGCATGAAACGAGTTCTCCAGCGCCGTCAAGTGGTAGCTCGAGACCAGTCTGGATGATGATCCACATCTCAACTTGCGTCTTGAGATGGTAGATCATCCGGTTCTTCCAATAGGCAAAGTCTTCGCCGGAGAAGAGCGGGGGGCGGGTTGTGCTAGAGCCTTCTTGAAGGGCCATTAAAAAAACTTGCACACACGGAAGAGAAAAAAAAATGTACCAGGACTTGATCCTGGATTAGCAGTGCGGTATATAAATTTTTTTTTTTTCCCTTTAAAAAAAATATTAATAAAATATTATTAAAATAATATTAAAAAATATTATTTCAAATTTTTGAAAACGCAATATTTTGCTAATCCCGACCAATGGTGAAAAGATAAGAATGAGGTTTTTGACAACGGTTTTGGAGGGAAAAAACGAAAGGCGTTACTTCGTTCGAAAAAAGAGTGTTTATTTTTAACCTATAAACACGAAAAAGCGACGAAAAAAAATGCTTGAATGGTGGTTGCACCAGTTCAAAGCGACCCCGCTCTGATACCAATTGTTGGATCGAGACCGCGCTAGAGGGGGGGGGGGGGTGAATAGCGCTCGTGGCTAAAATCGTTCGATTATCGGAATCGTAAAACGTAAGAGTTAATGCAGCAGAAATTAAGTAAAGAGACACAGACACGAAGGAGTTACTTCGTTCGGAGCCTAAGGCGACTCCTACTCGAAGGCCCGCGATCCTTGATCGCTTTCGGTGGGCAACAACTATAAATCCGTTAAATAGTTACAGATTGCAAGTACAATAACTAATAAAATATACCAACAACAATGTAGAATCGTAAAGACTGAGCTCCGGGTCGTCGGGGTGTACTTGCAGCACTTCAGGATGGTCGTATTCGCAGCACGTTGCAGAAGATCGCTTTAGAAAATTGTTACCGAAGAGGTGCTCGAACACTGCTTATAAAGGGTGCTGGAGGCGCCTCTAAGGCTGTCCGAGGCGCCTCCAAGCCCCGGGCTGCACGCATTGATAAGCGCTGATCAAGTCGCGCATTATCCCTCTGAAGGCGCCTTCATGCGCCTTCAAGGCGCCTTCATGCGCCTTCAAGGCGCCTTCATGCGCCTTCAAGGCGCCTTCATGCGCCTTCAAGGCGCCTCCATGCTGCGGTCCAAGGCGCCTTCACTGCCCTTTAAGGCGCCTCTAACTCCAGCGCACAGCCAGCTCACCTTCGCACCCGAGGCGCCTCTGTTCATCCGAGGCTAATGTTGCTCTTTTGTCCCTGCACAATGTGTTAGTCTACAAACTACACACATATCCTACAAGACAAAGTTAGCACACATAATATCATAAATATGAATGAAAGTTTGACAGTCTCCGGACTGTCCGGGTCTGACTTCGGATTTCCGATCGGAAACCCTAGGTCGACCCGACGCCTATTGTTCCCTCTACGGGGAACGCGTCCTCACCTACTCCACTCAGGAGATTTACCTGTTGCCAGATCGACTGGACTTTTGCTCAGCACTCGACGCTTCCGGACTTTCTGCTGGACATCCGCTTCCCGGCCAGTCCAGTCTTTCACCTGGTTCGCGACACCAGGACTTTCCACCTAGGGTTACCACCCCCTAGGACTTTTGCCTGAAGCCATCGACCTGCCAAGACTTTCCGCATAGGGTTACCACCCCCTATGACCTATGGTTACCACCCCCTAGGGTTTTCACCTTGCCTAACTGCAGTTAGGACTTTTCCCCGCCTAGGGTTACCACCCCCTAGGACCTAGGGTTATCACCCCCTAGGGTTTTCACCTGCCTAACCGCAGTTAGGACTTTCCTGAAACACTTAGTCAAGCATATTAGATAACAAACAGCTTAACTTTGAATCCTTTGCCATTATCAAAACTCAGGTTCGATCGTCGGATGCTTCCCGCACCAACAATCTTAAGCTAAGTTCTCATGCATTTTCTAAACAACAACTTGATCTCCATATCAAATTGTGTTTTTATCCTTAAATCAATTTAATTGATCATAAATGCAAGAGATGATGACATGACATAAAATAATATCATAAGTGGAAATATGTGCCAATGTCATGATGTCATGGCATAAAGTATGAAACTTAGATAAGGCATGACATATAACTAACCTAAGCATTATCATGACATTTCAAATGATAATAAAATGATGTCATGACATGGTATATGACAAACAATGTATGGAAAATAACATATAAAGGTATAGAAAATACCTAATTCTAGCCTTAGTTGTCATTTTTGATAATTTTGATCATTTTACCATAAATTCTATATTCCTAAGTGTAATAGACCTAAAATCATATACTAAAGATTTTTAGATCACTATGTGCCAATTAGATTGACCTTAGAAAACTTCCTCAAATGTGGTTGGCACATCCTAATCACCTTAGGAATAATTTTCAATTTCATTTTCAAGGCTTGATTACACCTTGAATATTCCTAAAATGCCACCTTTTGCCATGAGTAGGTTAACTACCTATCCAATTATGGTTGGCACATCCTAACCCATCTAGCGTGAAGGATTCACGCTCCTAGGAACCCAATACCTATTTGAGCTCATTGGGGTCACTAAATATTCACTAGGGATGACTTCCCTAGCAACCCTCCTAATGACCCTCCTAGGCTTTAAAGCCTTGGTCATTTGGGACTCATCAAGATCAACTCTAGGGGTGACTCCCCTTGTGACCTTGGTGATGGTCTTCCTAGCCCTAGGTCTTGTTCCATAATCGAATGGAACATTATGATAAGTGGGCTTGACCACTTGAGACTTAGGTTTGTGACCCAAACCTCTCATGTCCTTGGGCTTTGGTTTTTGACCCTTAGACCCTAGAGTGGTCTTTTCCAAATTTTTAAGAGTCTTTTCTAAGGTGTCAAGTCTTGACCTCAAGACTTGATTTTCCTTCTCTAATACCTCAAGCTTTAATTTTCTATTTTTCTTTGAGGTATTCCTAGGCATATGTCTAGTTGTTTTGGAATTCCTATCTAGGTTTTACTTAACCTTAGATGAGTTAGCTCTAGGGTTGGCATTTCTAGCATTGTCCTTATCTAGGCTAACATGTTTAGCACCTAAGCACATGTATCAGTTTCTATGGTTATCATGCTTATCATTATTGGCAAGTGCAATAAAACTACTAGCATGTGTCTTATTAGAATTGCAAGAATATGCCTTAAAGGATACCTGAGGGTTTGCCTTAGCTCCCCCCATAGATGTGCTTGGTCTCTTGTCCTTGTGAGGTTGCCTCCCCCTTGGACATTGACTCCTATAATGTCCCCTTTGCTTGCATTGGAAGCACACCACGTGCTCATTGCCCTTGCGTATCGGGACTCCGGCTTCCTTGACCTTTGGCGCCGGTGGAGTCTTCCTAATCCTCTTTTGACATTTACTCTTGTAATGCCCATATTCCCTACACTGAAAGCACATTATATGTAATTTACTTGAAATTAAGTTGCTTGAGTTACCTAGGGTTGAGGATGGATATAAGCTCTCTTCTTCATCCCTTCCGGAGGTAGAGGCTTCTTCTTCTTGCTCCAATCTTGAAGAAGAACTCTTCTCCTCTTCTTCCTTAGATGTTGAGTAGCTCTCAATTTCTAATTCCATACCTCCATGATGTGAGCTACTTGGCTCACTTGACTCCTCTTCATGACTTGAATTGGAGCTCTCCTCATGGAACTTAGCCAAGTTGTTCCACAACTCCTTGGCATCGTTGTATCCACCTATCTTACACAAGATATCATTAGGTAATGAAAATTCAAAGATTTTCGTTACCTCGTCGTTGATTATGGATTGGTGGATTTGTTCCTTCGTCCACTTCTTCTTCTCGAGAGGTTCTCCTTCTTTATCCACCGGAGGAATAAAACCTACTTGTACACAATTCCAATTTACTAGGTTAGTCATAAGAAAATACTTCATTCTTACCTTCCAATACGCGAAGTCGTCGCGATCATAGAAGGGTGGAATCGTGATGTCTTCTCCAAGTCGATCCATTCTCTAGCTCGTGCTCCCCCGGGTGTTAATCCGACGAAGAGCGACCTCGCTCTGATACCACTTGTTAGGACCTACGGATGCGGCTAGAGAGGGGGGGTGTGAATAGCCGACCCCAAATTTTCGTTTCTTCCTACAATTTAGGTTGGCGCAGCGGAAATAAACAATAGAAACGAAGATGGAAAAGATCAAACCTCAAACGCGACGATATAACGAGGTCCAGAGATGATACTCCTACTCCTCGGCGTGTCCGTAAGGTGGAGGAATCCTATCAATCCGTCGGTGGATGAGACCCCGAAAAATCGGCTAATAAAAACTCCTTCTGGTGGAGAAACCTCGCCACAATCTCTTTGCAACAGCAAGATAGGAGTACAAGAAATAGAGCAAGAAACAATGGACAATATGAATGTAAAAATACCCTACCAAGTTTGCTTGTCTTCTCGTTGTCGACTGGAGTTCGTTGATGAAGCAGCAACTTCACGGATCCAACAATAGCAGCTAGAAAGCCAGCCGACGGAAGCTCACACGAAGCTTCAGAAATGAAGAGCTCAGCAAAGCTCAGATCGCAGTCTTGAGGAAGAAGAAGATGTTACCGAGAGTTATTTTTTTTTATCCTTCTTCTACTGTAGCGACCTTATATCCTGCACCTGCGAAGAAGGCAAAGAAGAATCCAGAAATCTAGCCGTTGAGTCACAACGGCTAGGCCTGGACCGATCAGGCTTCACCCTGATCGGTCCACAAGATATCTGATCGGTCTGTAGACCGATCAGGCCCTAGGCTGATCGGTCCCCAGACCGATCTCCAACTCCCACAGAGAGTTGGTTCTGAAGCCTGATCGGTCTGTGAACCGATCAGGCTATAGGTGGATCGGTCCACAGACCAATCCCCTCCTATCACCCTCTGAATTTTATCGCTTCCTGACCGGTCTACAGACCGATCAGATAACCCACAGAAAGCTTCTGTTTGGTTACTGATCGGTCATCAGACCGATCAGATAAACCAAAGTATCACTGGATCGGTCAACAGACCGATCCAATGCCTATGTAGGTTTTAGAGCTTCCCACCCTAAACCTAAAGCCTTCCCGGTCTAGAGCGAGCTCAGAGCCCTCTCGGCCTAGTCCGGAGAACGAGCTACGAGCCCTCTCCGACTTCCTCATCCGGTCGGAGAGCGAGCTACAGGCCCTCTCGACCAAGTCCGGAGAACGAGCTGAGGCCCTCTCCGACTTCCTCATCCGGTCCGGAGAACGAGCTACCGAGCCCTCTCCAAGTCCGGAGAACGAGCTACCGAGCCCTCTCCGACTTCCTCATCCGGTCCAGAGAGCTCCCGGGCCCTCTATGACCTAGTTCGGAGAACGAGCTACCGAGCCCTCTCCGACTTCCTCATCCGGTCCGGAGAGCCGGGCCCTCTCTGACCTAGTCCGAAGAACGAGCTACCGAGCCCTCTCCGACTTCCTCATCCGGTCTACAGAACGAGCTACCGAGCCCTCTCTGACCTAGTCCGGAGAATGAGCTATCGAGCCCTCTCCGACTTCGTCCGGTCCAGAGAACGAGCTCCCGAGCCCTCTCCGACTTCCACGTCCGGTCCAGAGAACGAGCTATCGAGCCCTCTCTGACCTAGTCCAGAGAACGAGCTCCCGAGTCCTCTCTGACCTAGTCCGGAGAACGAGCTGCCGAACCCTCTCCGATTTCGCATGCCAAGCTTCCATACTTGGACTTCTCCCGTGCCAAGCTCCCTGCTTGGACTTCTCCCGTGCCAAGCTCCTTGCTTGGACTTTTCCGTGCCAAGTCTCCATACTTGGACTTTTCCCGTGCCAAGCTCCCTGCTTGGACTTTTCCGTGCCAAGTCTCCATACTTGGACTTTTCCCGTGTCAGGTCAACTCAAGTCGGGTCAACCAGGTCAACCTTGACCAAAGGTTGCACCCACAATCCCCCAAGTTCCTATTCTTGTCAAACATCAAAATACAACTTCTCTATTCTGATCAAACATCAAAATATACCTCGAGTCAGGTCAACTCGAGTCGGGTCAACTCGAGTCGGGTCAACCAGGTCAACCTTGACCTAAGGTTGCACCAACACACTCGAGTAGTGTAATTACTCCCAATCGTTGACCCTCCATGACTTTGACTGTCACATTAGCTAGCCCTCTTGACTTTGAACACAACTCACAGGGTCTCACCCTATTCGTCGTATTACAAACCTCTCCTTTAAGTCTAGTCGAAGGAGGCTACAAGCTTGACTGATTAGAGCCTTGTGTCTTTTTAAGTCTCTCTGTTCCTGATTGGATGCTCGTCTTGAGCTGATGTCATCCCCCATAGCCATACTGTTCCTGATTGGATGCTCGTCTTGAGCTGATGTCATCCCCCATAGCCATACTTGTACCTCTCTGACCTAGTCCGGAGAATGAGCTATCGAGCCCTCTCCGACTTCGTCCGGTCCAGAGAACGAGCTCCCGAGCCCTCTCCGACTTCCACGTCCGGTCCAGAGAACGAGCTATCGAGCCCTCTCTGACCTAGTCCAGAGAACGAGCTCCCGAGTCCTCTCTGACCTAGTCCGGAGAACGAGCTGCCGAACCCTCTCCGATTTCGCATGCCAAGCTTCCATACTTGGACTTCTCCCGTGCCAAGCTCCCTGCTTGGACTTCTCCCGTGCCAAGCTCCTTGCTTGGACTTTTCCGTGCCAAGTCTCCATACTTGGACTTTTCCCGTGCCAAGCTCCCTGCTTGGACTTTTCCGTGCCAAGTCTCCATACTTGGACTTTTCCCGTGTCAGGTCAACTCAAGTCGGGTCAACCAGGTCAACCTTGACCAAAGGTTGCACCCACAATCCCCCAAGTTCCTATTCTTGTCAAACATCAAAATACAACTTCTCTATTCTGATCAAACATCAAAATATACCTCGAGTCAGGTCAACTCGAGTCGGGTCAACTCGAGTCGGGTCAACCAGGTCAACCTTGACCTAAGGTTGCACCAACACACTCGAGTAGTGTAATTACTCCCAATCGTTGACCCTCCATGACTTTGACTGTCACATTAGCTAGCCCTCTTGACTTTGAACACAACTCACAGGGTCTCACCCTATTCGTCGTATTACAAACCTCTCCTTTAAGTCTAGTCGAAGGAGGCTACAAGCTTGACTGATTAGAGCCTTGTGTCTTTTTAAGTCTCTCTGTTCCTGATTGGATGCTCGTCTTGAGCTGATGTCATCCCCCATAGCCATACTTGTACCTCAAAAATGGGATACATCACATACAATTAATTCTCAGTAAGGTCAACATGTTTATCGATTAGCATGATGATTACTTCGCCCCCCCCAAATAAATGTGAACGATACCTCTATGGAACTTCTACCTTCCCCGCCATCGTCTGCAGTTACTTTAGGATTTCCACCCTTCGTCGTAAGTTGTTCCCTCATCTCCTCTGCTTCCCTTTCCTATTCCTCATGGCGTCCACTCCTCCTGTCGCCATTCCTAGCTTATGGCGCACTTCAACCATCTCGGATTTTAATAGAGGGGAGGTGGAACGTATACGCTTCACTTATGAGCTATCCGTCAACCATCATATCATTATACCCTCATGCCACGATCATCCTAATCTCCCTCCCATTGACTTCCTCACTCTCTTCAAGAATCAACTCTTGGGCGGTCTTCATTTTTCTTTGCACCACTTCCTTTCCAAAATTTCTTTCTACTTTCATATTCCCCTCCAACAATTAGCCCCCAACTCCATCAGGTTGATGTGCAGAGTCGTGATTCTCTTTTGACTGTATCGTATTCTATTGCATCCCCGCATCTTCCATTACTTTTATTACCCTAAGAAATCTGAACCGGATGTCTTTATTGTTAGTGCAATCATCCCCGGGTCAAGGTTGACCAGTTTGACTAAACTCGAGTGAAGTCAAGCTTGAGTTTTGATGTTTGGACAATATGTTGTGGACTGAAAGATTGAAAAGAATTTAGATATCTTTATAATAGTATGATATTATCTACTTTGGGCTTAAACCCTTATGATTTTGCTCTTGAACTCTACCTAAAAGGTCTTATGTCAATGGAGATATCTTTTTCTTATAAACTCATAATATTTTTTATGTATTTTCAATGTGGGACTATGTTTGCAACCTTGTAACCCTGATATAGTCCATTTTGTATATCACTAGGCACTTCAAATTAATAAATATCGAAAACCATTAAAACTCATGAAAAGAGATGTAGTAAGGAGTCCCAAGTCGTCTTTTTTCTCCGGGATAACTATTACATGTGTGTGAATTCTAGATTTAAATTATTCTTTTGGGTTTCCTAAATGAACTAGGTGTATCCATGGCTCAGTCAAATCAGCATTCAATTACCTAGACATTCATTTTCATTCTTTTCTTGATAAGAGGCTACTTAAACACTTATCTTCTAAATTTTGAGCTTATCAATTCAGATTATCATCCAATTCAGAAATGAAATCAAAATAATTCTCGTGTAGACATTGAAACTCGAGATTTAAATGGCAATTACAAATACATAAACTTCAATCAACACTCCAATCACAACATATCAATTGTATATAACAGGGGTGCTAAACTCAATAACTGAAACTAAGCAAATTTGCAATAAACGAAATGACAAATTCCAAACAGAAAGAACATAGTAAACTAAACTAATTATATCATCAGATCTGAGCAAGGGAATGAGAATCAAAGTAAATAGAAACAAAACACGTTTCACATTCCAAACCTGAGATCCAGTCCACTCACTCTGCCATGACACAGAAATGCTCTTGGGTACCTCCCTTCAAACATCCAATGAGGAATGTCTAAGCTCCCAACTATTATCAGATGAAACTCACAGCTCCTGGGTACCTCCCTTCAAGCTTGCAATCTGCTGACAATCTCATCGCTCGAAGAACAGAGGTTGAATTATGGGAATTGCTTAACCTGATCGATTGATTGGATCGATCTATGTATCGTTGCAAAATGAAGGACGGAATGGAATCAGAAACTCCTGGGTACCTCCCTTTAGGCTCCGTTGGATGGTGAAAATCGTAGATTGGAAAACCTCCCTCGATCTGGATTACGGCAGTGAAACAGAAATCCAAGTTCGTGGACTGGGGAACCTCCCTCTGCCACTCTCTGACTTCGGATGATGAATGCTGGCAGCTTAGAGATTGCCGTCGGTGGAGAGAACTTGCTCTCGTATTTGGAATGTGGATGGAACCAACGGGCGAAGAAGATGAATAGTACAAAAATCGCGAGAAGAGAAAACGCCTGAGCCCCCTTGTTGGTTGGTCCTAAGAAGATCGTACCGGTTTCACTGTACAAAAATTGTGTACAAGTGTTGAACCTTTCCTAAACAACCTATTGTGTTCTTTAGAAGTTAAATTAGGAATCGCAAACGAAACTTAACAATATTGATTCCAAATTTAATTTATCTGTTCTTAATGGTTTAGATTTAGATCGCAAGCGAAACTTAACACTGTTGATCCAAATAAGCCTATGTTATAAAGTTAATTAAATATTTATTTCTAAAATCGGCTCCCAGGTCAAACATGGCGAGGCACTAGGCCTTCTTGGGTATGAGATCATCCACCACTGTCTCGACAAAACCTTTAATAGAAATTCAATATTTAATTTCCTAAAATAACATTAGGTTTAACCGAAAAAAACAATCGAATCACAAATTCGAAAAAAAAACACAACTTGAATTACAAATTCGAAAAACTAGAATCTAATGCCTCTTATGTTTGGAATTCTTACAAAGAAAAATAACTAGCATGATGCGAAAAATAATTACTAGTTATACCTTTTCTTTGTATGCTAATAACCTCGAGATCTTCTGCCGTATTCCTCGCCTCCTCTTGGACGTCGTGTGGGCGACGATCCTCCAAGATGAACACCACTCAAAAGTTTCTCCTCCTTCTCTAGTATTTGGCCACCACCACCACCAAGGAACCAAAGAGAGCAAGGGAAAAGGAAAGGGGAGAGATCCGACCACACAAGCAATAGAATAAGAATAGATGCAATCCCTACTTCTCTTCTTATTCTCCTTATCTTTGTATTCGGCCACACAAAGTATCCACATGAGGTGGTCGACCCTAGCATGAAGAGAAGCAAGGGTCGGCCCTTGGGAGAAGACTAAAGAGAAGAGAGAAAAAAATAGCATTAATTCATAAGGTCTCTCCTCCCTTTCTTTTATATTACTTGCCCAAGGCAAATAAGGAAAGACTTTTTACAAAAATTAAAATCTTCCTCTTGTTTTTCCTTTTCCCCTTTTATTTTTCCTTTTCTTTCCTCTTGATTGATTCAATCATCAATCTTTGATTGATTAATTGATTGGTCGTCCCATTGCTTGGGCACCATGAGGATGGTTTAAAAAGAAGGACCATTTCCAACAACTTAAAGAGGAATAAAAACTTTGTAAAAATTTTATAAGCAAAGAAGGAAAGCTCTTATAAAATTTTACAAACTCTCTTTTAATTTCTTAATGTGGATGTTAAAAAAGGAAAGTTTTAAAAATTAAAACCAAGCTTTAATATTTAAAACTCCTATCCTAAAATTTCCTTATTTTAACATGGTTACAAAAATAGAAAGTTTCAAATTTAAAACTCCCTTCCTTTTTTCCAACAACCATGAGGATGGTTTAAAAAGGAAAGTTTTAAAACTTTAAAACTTTCTTTTAAACCATGTGGCCTAATTCAAATAAGGAAAGTTTTGTAAATTTAAAATCCTTCTTTTAAACTTGTAGTTATCTACAAAGAGAAGATTTTAAAAATTCAAAACACCCCTCCTAATTTGAAATATAGTGGCCGCCCCCTTCTTTGCTTGGGCACCAAGCATAGGGCCGACTCTCTTGAGGATATGGTGGTCGGCCCTTGGCTTGGTCACCAAGCCTTGGGTCGGCCCCTTTCTTGGACACCAAGATGGACTTTATATAGATGGGCTTGAGGCTTTAATGAGGATACGCCACGGACCTAGAGGAGAAATTAGTTTTGGTCTTCCGACGAGCTTAAGTATCTCGTGTTCGCCCCGAACACTCAACTCAAGTTCATCAATAATAACTCATTCCACTAAAGAGTTATTATTGCACTACCGCATTAATCCCAAATTACATTATGGGCTCCTTCTTATCATGAGTGTGTTAGTCTCCCTTTGTTTAAGATATCGAATGTCCACTAATTAATTGAGTTACTGACAACTCATTTTAATTAATGTCTTAGTCCAAGAGTAGTACCACTCAACTTCATTCCTGCAGGATTTAACATGACAATCCTTATGAGCTCCTCTTAGGGACATTCTCAACCTAGATGACTAGGACACAGTTTCCTTCTATAATCAACAACACACACTATAAGTAATATTATTTCCCAACTTATCGGGTCTATTGATTTATCGAGCTAAATCTCACCCTTTGATAAGTTAAAGAAATAAATACTAAATATATATTCTTATTATTTTATTAGGATTAAGAGCACACACTTCCATAATAACTAAAGTCTAGTTCTTTTATTAAGTCAGTATAAAAAGAACTTACCTAAATGATCCTACTCAATACACTCAGAGTGTACTAGTGTAATTTATTAGTCTAAATAAACTAATATCTAATTACACTACGACTATTCCAATGATTTGTTCCTTTCCATCTTAGTCGTGAGCTACTGTTTATAATTTATAAGGAATTGATAACATGATTTTCTGTGTGTGACACCACACACCATGTTATCTACAATATAAATCAATTGAACAACTACACTTAGTATATAAATGTAGATATTGACCAATGTGATTCTTTTTATTTCAAATATAAATGTTTACAAAAAGTTAGGCTTTTAGTATACACTCTAACACCCCTATCACTGTAGCTTCTCACACCTTTTAAATCAACTCCCAATCTGATCGGATGGTCTAGAATTCTTCCATCTTGATCAACAGTCCAAATATCTCAGATTTGGATCAAAAACTCTGGATCTTTATTAATGGTTGTGATCTACTTCCACTTGGCTCAGATGGAGTAGATCTTCGATGTATAGCTCATATCTCTCTTGATCTTGGATGGACAGCCCAAATTACTCCAAAGCTTGATCGTCTTGTTTAAACTCTTATACGAGCACAAATTTTGTTCGAATTAATCTGAGTCCAAGATCCTTTAATGCCTACAAAATAACAATTAAATATTAGCATCAAATAACACATAATAAGATAATTTATAATTAGGTCTAAGAATAAATGTAATGCATGAAATGTGATGTAAATAAGAGTTTCATCTATGAACAAAACATCAAATCATGCATGAATGAATCAAAATAGTGTAGTAAAATCATGGTTATCAAATCCCAACAATTCCCCCTCAAACAAAGGACCACAAGGTTCCCCTCATGCATCAGGTCACTCTTGACCTGCTCAGGACCTCTCCTCAAGTATGAGTCACTCTTGACCTGCTCAGGGTCTCCCCTCAAGCATCAGGTCACTAACCAAGGAATCCCCTACTTCGTTCAAGGTTTCACCCACATGGTTCGATCTTGAATTATGGCTCGTGCTTCTTCTGGCGGTTAGTCTGGTGAAGAGCGATCTCACTCTGATACCAATTGTAGGATTGACAAGAATTTAGATATCTCCATAATGGTATGATATTGTCCACTTTGGGCCTAAACCCTCACGGTTTTGCTCTTGGGCTCTGTTCAAAAGGCCTCATGCCAATGGAGATATCTTTTTCTTATAAACCCATGATCTTTCCTATGTGTTTTCAATGTGAAACTATGTTTGCAACCTTGTAACACCAACATGGACAATATGTTGTTGGAGAATATATGAGAAAGGTCAAGTATGTCAAGGAGGACTAGTATTTGATTGGTAAAGTTCTAACTGAAGATTAGGCAAAGCAAGTCCTAAATCGAGGGTTTGGCATCAAGAAAGTCCAAGTGAGTCAAGGAGGATCACACGCTGGCAAGGAATGTCCTAACTGTGATTAGGTAAAGAAAAGTCCAAGAGGTCAAAGAGGGTGGCACATTAGAAAAGAAAGTCCAAGTAGGTCAAGGAGCACCGCACGTTGGCAAGAAAAGTTCTACCTACAGTTAGGAAAGCAATGTCCAAGTGGATCAAGGAGGAAGACACGTTAATAAAGGAAAGCTCTAACTACGGTTACGTTAATTACGATTAGGCAAGCAAAGTCCAAGTGGATCAAGGAGGATCACACGTTACCAAAGGAAAGCTTTAATCACGGTTACGTAAAGGGAAGTCCAAGTGAGTCAAAGAGGACCACACGTTGGCAAAGTAAACTCCTAACTACGGTTAGGCAAGAGGAAAATTGAAGTTGATTGAGGAGGTCCACATTTAGTAATCAGAAGTCTAACAAAAAGTTGGCAAAGTTCAAGTGGGTCAAAAGGTTGATCGAACACTTGGTGGAAAAGTCCCAATAGGTCACGATTGACCAAAGGTTGGGCAAGGAAATTCTAGACTTGGATTAAGTAAGTTAGGGTTGGGAAATTGATCAAGTGATTGATTACCAAGAGTAAGCACTTGATTGATTAACCACACTTCTTCGCGATGCAAAGACATTCTCAATCGATCCACTTATCGATTGCCAATTGATCAATGGATCGATTGGAAGCTGATTTTCATGAACCATAGTGCTTACTATGCTAAATCGATTGGGAAGCTGCATTGATCGATTGAGAGTTGTGGCAATCGATCATATGATCTATTGGACCCATTTTCGTCGCGACAAACAACAACCTCTTGATCGATCAGCTAATCGATTAAGAGGAGTTTTTCGCAAAGCACAGTAGCTTCTTCGTGAGAGCGTGATCAATTGGGTAATTGATTGGGAGAACTCACGAACAGTAGAATTCATAATTGATTGGGTGATCAATTAAAATAGTCTGTAATCGATTGGCTAATTGATTAAGTGACGAAGAAAAGAATCGTTACGAGGTTTGGGTGACCGAATGTGCTTGAATCTGACATGACAATCGATTAAGGGTAAGGCCAATCGATTGGAAGTCCTAATTCGCAGGATATAAAGGTATCGACAAAGATTCAAATGCAACCTCTCTTCTTTGATACTTTCCGCTAGTTCTTAAAGATTCTTGGAGCAATGTATTATTGCATTTCCAAGCATTAAAAGGCAATCCATGACAACAAGAGATCAAGAGCAATGTTCCTTTATTTTTGTATCTATTTCCTTATTTTTGTTGTATTCTTATTGTGTCTTATATTCGCTTGTGTATTTGCTTGTACGAGGCTTCTCCGTCTCCTAGAAGGAGGATTTCATAATGTACTGTGAGTGAGGAGAGTGGACCTTTGGATTAGTCACCTCAAGGAGATTGATACCAAGTAAAATCAAGATAGTTAGCGCTTGCTTCTAGTTTTTTGCTGCAACAAATCATCAATGAAGTGATTGGAGCTAATCACCCCACTTCTAGCTCGCCGAAGTGTCTAACATTTATTCTCCAAGCCCGAACGGGTTCCGTCTTCTTTGACAAAATGTCTTCTTTCAAAAAAGGCCAGAAATCTCATTACTTCTATCTCCGACTAATCCTTCCTGTATCCTTTCTAATCAGCTGGTAGTATACCCCCGCACCCGAACTGGATGAATTCCGATGGGAGCCCACCTATAATCTCGTTATGGGGACTCTATCTAGTTTAAAATTTAATATCCACAAACTGCTCTTAGAGGGTGTCTTGTATATTTTCGGGCTCAATCTCATTCGAGCCTGACTACCCTACAACTTTGGTAAGAAATTCAATCCCTTTTTGATGTTATATCTAACTAATTTTATTTTATTACTTTACAGCCGAAACCATGTGGACAGTGTGTGCGTTCGAGCCCACCAAGCTAGACGATGAAGAGATGAATCAACGCGCAGAAGCCGAGCTGGCTTACTGTGATGCTTTGTCGATAGACTCAACCGAGGAGTCAACCGATAGTGCGGGTGTAGGATCGTAAATATGCTAGAGGGGGGATAGCATTTTTTGAAAATCAAGAGTTAAAATAATTACGCAGCGGAATAATAAAAGAAACAAACTAGAAGGAAGAAGACAAGCACGCGCTAACACAAGTGATTTTTTACTTGGTTTGGAGTCTCCAACGACTCCTACTCCAAGGCCCGCACTCGTCGAGTACTTTCGTTGGACAATCCACTAATAGTTCGAAAAGATACAATAATGAAGTACAAGAATTATATATGAAAAAGTTACCGGCAACAGAGTAAACTAAGTAAAGCTTGATGTCTGATTGCCGGTAGAGCGTTACAGCGTCATAGGAGCCTTTTTGAAGCAGCGCAGGAAGGAAAGTCGTAGCAGATGATGTCCTGAAGCTCCTGGTCGAAGGCCTTTATATAGGTCTATTCCAAGTGTCTGGAACCCCTCTGGGTGTCTGGACCGCTGCTGAAATGACGATCTCTCGTGAAAACTTCATCCATGAAGTTTATCTACTTCCAGGAGCCTAGACCGTTGACGTGGATTTGGCCAGTCGTCACGCTCTAACTCAGTTTCGGGATAACTTTTCTAGTCTGGGTGCCCGGATCACCCAGGTGCCAACAGCACCAGCCCAAGTGAGCTGGTCCGAGCGCCCGAACTCCTTTTTTTTCAACTTTAGAATTCCTGTAAAAAAGAATTAGTTCAGGCAAATAAAAATATATTTATCATGTAAAATAGATTTAGCACAATATTAATAAAACAGGAGTAGTAATTAGATCTTGTCTTCTTGAGACCAGGATCTAGTTATGGTCTCAACTTAGGTTTTCCAAATGGATCTAAGCTAGATCAACGCCTACAATTTCCTTAACTGAGAACGCGTCCTCACTGGATCTCTTCTCCAGTTGCTTACCTTCACTTACTAACTATAGTTGCTTGACTTACCTTTGACCCATCAGGTCTTCCCACCAGTTGTCAAGTCCGCAGACCTAACTAGATTTCGGTCGATTGTCAGGTCCTGCCGACGCTAACAGACTTCCTGCCATATATCGAGTCCCGTGAACCTATCAAGACTTCCCACCAGCTATTGGATCCCGTGGATCTATCTAGATTTCAGCATGGTGTCAGGTCCTTCAGACCCGTCAACTCCTGCACACTTGGTAAAACAATTAGATCGCAAAACACTCTAACTTTAATCCACTTATCATTCATCAAAATCTGAGTTAGATCATTAGTGCAAATTGCACCAACAACGGGTGCCAGCAGGACCCTGAGTAGTGATACAACAACTAATACCTAAGAGTTGCCAACCCCTTAACTTTCCATAGTTCTAGAACAAGACCTCTTCGAGTCCGCCACCTCTAATGAACCTCTATGTTTTTGTCGCAAGAGATGTCAATCAACTGTGCTTGCACCCCCCAACTTCAACCACCATTCCTTCACCTTGTCCACCATCCGAGCGAGGGGAGAGCTCAATTCCTGCTCCCCCTAGACTCGGGGCGATCCTCAAGATTTTGTCCCCTCCGATAGAACAATAACAGATCCCTCAATGCTGACCGATCCCATTATAGTGTTGCAAATTTCTTCCCTACCGCATCCACTGATAGAATCATCAAGGCCTTGCGAGAAGAGCTCCAAAATCACTTCCAAATCTAAGTCAAAGTCTAAGTCAAGCTCGCACGGTTCTGAGTCCCAAAGAGTCAGCGTCACACTCAGGTTGCCTTCTCACGGATTGCTCTGCACCAATCCCTCCGAGCCCCTCACACCTCATCATCTTATAAAGATAACATGCCCCTTGGCCCAGACTTGAGCAGACAGCATGGCACACGTGGCCAATTGTTCACCCGAGGAACTGCTGATTACTTCTCTCAGGATATCATAGGGGTGAGCTTTTCCTATCAATAGAGCTCTTTCTTCCTTTTGCCCTAACCTCCTCCTTTCATCAGTTTTGGGTGACGAGATTGTTCATATGTCAAAAGATGGCGGAGTTAGGCCATGCTTATTAGGCCCTGAAGGGCTCTGTAGAAGAAATGGGAACCTCCCAAGTCCCCTCTGAGCGACTCCAAGAAGAGGTTAGCTCACCTGAACGAGGAGTTGAAGGGCCGAAATGATCGTTGCTATGGGTTGAGAAGGTCCCGACTGAGGAAAAAGAAAGAAGAATTGTCCAGGAGGCTTCTATAGAAAAACTTTTGAATCAACTAAGGACCATTGAGTCTTGCCTCAAGTCTGAGAATGCTCGAAAAGTAACGGTCATATCAGACCTAGAACAGAAGCACGCTGAAGTTAGAGACCTCTCTTCGAAGTTAAAAGAGGTAGAGATCACCCATGCTTCAAACTAGTAAACAAAATAGCTGAGATGACCGCTAAGGACATGAAGCTCGAGGAAAAGCAGAAAGCCCTGGATAATAAGGATGCTGAGCTGGAGGTGATAAAGGTCGAGTTGGCTAACTATAAGTGGGGGAGGCTGAGCGACTATAAGCCTATAAGGTGGATTATCTGCCTTCTCGGGATTTCAATCTCCTCCTTGACCAATGAACTTCAAAGATGTTCAGGTATGAAGCAGAGGGTGTCATGAAGCAGTTTAGGGAAGTTGGCTATCTTACTACAGATATCCCGAAGAATTTTATCCTCCGTGAGAAGATTTTAGAAGATATCCCAAACTATGCCTTCCCTAATTTTGCTTAAGACTTTATAAGAACTTTTATCTTTTAGGTTTTATCCCCCTTTGTTGTAAGCACTTAAGCTTTTTTGCTATGAATATCTTTTACTCCTATTTTGACTTTGTATTTCACTCTTTGTATTGTGCCAAGTTTTGTGCACGAATTTGTGCTAGTAGGGCTTAAACGGATGCTAAATGCTTGAGTGCAGCTTGCTGACAACTGTTGGTTGCTACTCGGAAAACCTAGAGGTTCCACTGTACAAAAATTTTGTACAAAGGTCTGAACCTTTTCCTAGCTACCATGTGTTTTTTTAAAAATTAAATTTTGGATCGCCTGCGGAACTTAACACGTTTGATCCAAAACTTAATCTATTTGTTCTTTTAGGTTTTGACTTGGATCTCCTGCGGAACTTAACACGTTCGACCCAAGTCACCTTAAGTTATTAATTCCATTAAATATTAATTTCCATAATTGGTTCCCAGTACTGACATGGTGAGGCACATGGCCTTCTTGGATATGGGAGCAACCACCACCGACTAGACAAAACCTTTTATGGAAAGCTAATATTTAATTTCTTAAAATAACTTTAGGTTAACCGAAAGGAACAATCAAATCACAAGGAAAAGAAAAAAACAAAAAACACAACATCGAAAAACATATTCGAAATCCTAGAATCGTAAGCATCTTGTATTTGGTATTATTTCCAAAAATAACTAGTATGATGCGGAAATAAAAATTACTAGTTATACCTTTTAGAAAGACCTCTTGATCTTCTACCGTATTCCTTTTCTAACCTCGGACGTTGTGTGGGTAACGATCTTCCGAGATGAGAACCACCTAGGCACCTAATTCCTTCTTCCTTTAAGTTTCGGCCAAGCACAAGAACTTCCAAAGGATGAAGAATTTTCCACCAACCAAGCTCCAAGGGATTCATGCTTTCTCTCCTTCTTCTCCTTCTTAGATCCGGCCACCAAAGCTATCTCCACCATGAGAAGGTTTCGGCCACACAAAGGAGAGGAGAGGAAAGAAGGGGCCGGCTGTTAGAACCAAAAGTAGCTAGAGGGGGGGTGAATAGCTCGTCACGTGCTCGTTGCTTGGCGTTGCTTGTCGTTTCTTGTTTCTTCAAAGAGATGCGCAGCGGAATACAAAGAAACAAACTACAACAATGCTAACAATAGGATTTTACTTGGTATCCACCTCACAAGAGGTGACTAATCCAAGGATCCACACCAACGCACACACCCTCCACTAAATAAACTCTCCTTTATGGTAACTACCAAAGGCGGAGAAGCCCTACAAGACTCAATACAAGAAGAAAGGGAAAGAGTACAAGAAATAGAAGCTTACAAGCTTACAATGAGTGCAAACCCTAACCCTAGTTTCTTCCTCTTGCAATAGATCCGCCTCTTGACTTGGAAATCTTCCAAGAACCTTCAAGAACTGGCGATCACGAGCTTGGAGAGTGCTGTGGAGAAGCTGGAGTGAGTCGGAGAAGAAATCGTGAAGAGATGCCGAAGACCACGCTCGCCTGCGGCTTAAAACACGACGCAACGGTCGAATCCCGATCGATTCAAATGTTCTGAATCGATCAGGGAGGCTTTGGATCGATCCACGGATCGATCCAGAGCGCCTCTGTGCTCTGGAAATAGCGCCTGGATCGATCCACGGATCGATCCAGAAGCTTTCTGTTCGCTGGGAAGAATCTGGATCGATCCACTGATCGATCCAGAGCCTGGATCGATCCACGGATCGATCCAGCACTTGGTTTTTGCCCAAAACCAAGTCCCAAACCTCCCTAACCAACATCCGGTCAACCTTGACCTGTTGGTACATCATGCCTAGCATCTGGTCACTCCCTTGACCTGCCAGGACTCCCCACCAAGTGTCCGGTCAATCCCTTTGACCCACTTGGACTTTCTCTCGTCGTGCCAAGTATCCGGTCACTCCCTTGACCTACTTGGACTTTCACCAGATGTCTGGTCAACCTTGACCCATCTGGATTTCCTTCATGCCAAGTATCCAGTCAATCCTTTGACCTACTTGGACTTCCACCAGATGTCTGGTCAACCTTGACCCATCTGGATTTCCTTCCTTGCCAAGTATCCAGTCAATCCTTTGACCTACTTGGACTTCCCAACACCAGATGTCCGATCATCCTTGATCCATCTGGATTTCCTTCCTTGCCAAGTATCCAGTCAATCCTTTGACCTACTTGGACTTCCCTTGCCTGGCTTCACTCACCAGGACTTTCACCTAGCTTCACTCACTAGGGTTTTCCATCTGCCTAGCTTCACTCACTAGGACTTTCACCTGGCTTCACTCACCAGGATTTCCTTCTGCCTAGCTTCATTCACTAGGACTTTCACCTGGCTTCACTCACCAAGATTTCCTTCTGCCTAGCTTCACTCACTAGGACTTTCACCTGGCTTCACTCACCAGGATTTCCTTCTGCCTAGCTTCACTCACTAGGACTTTCACCTGGCTTCACTCACCAGGATTTCCTTCTGCCTAGCTTCACTCACTAGGACTTTCACCTGGCTTCACTCACCAGGATTTCCTTCTGCCTAACTTTCCAGTTAGGACTTCCCAGTCAAGTATCCGGTCCACCTTGACCTACTTGACTCTTCTTCAATCACTATCTTATTGTCAAACATCTAAACCCAAACCAAGACTCAGCTTGGTTAACCAGGTCAACCTTGACCTGAGGGATGTTGCACCAACAATCTCCCCCTTTTTGATGTTTGACAATACCACAATAACCCTTACAATACCACATGTAAGTTAGGCTAAACCCATAGCCTCATTCTTCATGCCACTAGGTAATGAAAGCATAAGTTAAGCTCTTCATTCTCCTCCTACGAGGGCAAACTCCCTCTAGGTAATGAAAGCCTAACTTACTCCCTTTCACAAGCCCTTTCATTCTCCCCCTATTGGCACACATCAATCCCCTATTGATAAACCACATCGACCCATATTTGGACACACATCAACCTATGCTCCAAATGTGGGCACACTTCAACAACTCCATTTGTTGAAGACTCTCCCCCTGAAGAGTTGCTCATCGTTGTTCACAACTTCACTCGTTGTGAGCAACACGATACTGAAGGTCCCATACCCTTCATTATCCTTACCCCTACATTCTCCCCCAATGTAGGCAAATGCCCATCCTTGAGCATTATTCAATGAAATCACTTGAACAATGAGGATATACACTCCCCATTTTCAACCCATGCTCATCCTTGAGCATATTCTTAACAGAAGGTTAACCACCTTCCAAGGTTCATGAAAAATAGTTTTTCATGTCTTTAAAGAGTACCTCCCCCTAAAGACATGGTGGTAACTTCTGTCATTGCACCAACAATGACTTGGAATCCCTAAAACTTTAGGAAACCCAATTGTAGAAGTTTTGAGGTTCAAATATTCAACATTTGAAACAAACCTCAACCTAAACTTCAACTTAGCCTTCCTTAACCAATCCATCCTTGTTTTCACACGAAAACACCCTTCTAATGTATACAAATGTATATTTAGGGGTTTGGAAAGGTTACCTAGACTAAAATAGGTTCAAAGTGCTGAAATCAGGCTTTCCCAGCCAAAATCAGCAACTTGGATCGATTGGAGTTGGGTTCCAATCGATTGAACCTGTCTGAATCGATCCACTGATCGATTCATGACGTGTGGATCAATCGGCTGATCGATCCAGCGAGCTACTGCTCGCAGGAAATGCCTTCTGAATCGATCCACTGATCGATTCAGACTTCCTGGATCGATCGGCTGATCGATCCAGCGAGCTACTGCTCGCGAGAGTTGCCTTCTGAATCGATCCATGGATCGATTCAGGCACTCCAATCGATCCATGGATCGATCAGAGCTCTGATAGTTGCTGAAATTCCATTTCAGCCAACTTCAGAAACCCCTAGAAAATTCTACAAAAATTCAAAAATTATGAAATTTCGTGTAGACATTAGTTAGGGCATATATTATCAAGGAAAAATAGTTTTCTATGAAAATACATCATATTTTCAAAGATTGACACAAACTTGAAAACTTGCAAAAACTTTAGTGTTTTCCTCAAGTTTGTGTCTAACTATTCAGTGGTGATTACTATCAAAAGATAGCCTTCACCAAGGTTTTCCAAAATCATTTTGAAAACATTTTCAAAACCAATATCCCATCATGTTCCTTGGGCATAATGCACATGACTTGTACATTAGCTTTCCCAATGATGGGAAAACACATAACTATGTGTTTTGATGAACCTAAAACTCAAAAGAATGCACTAAATCAACATCTTGAGTTTTGTTCATCATCCTAACATCTCACTTGTATCTAATGTGCACTAAAACACGTACAAGTCATCTTATAGGTCTTGTGAGATGTAGATTTTGGTTTTGCCCTAATCTAGGGATCATGCATATCTATCTAGGCATTTTAGATATATATTAGACATCCACCTAGGATGTCACTTGTTAATAAGTGTTGTTAAATGCCATTTGTCCTTAATTACAAGGAATTAAACTTAATGCATGATAATGTTATGGCATACATCAAAATAAAATAACTTTCAAAAGAAAGATATCCTATAGCTACATGATGTATGAATGTCATGACATGGTATTTTTGTATTTTTCATAATAAGTCATGAATGCAAAAATAGACATGATGTCATGGCATATGATGGGCAAACAATCATGGCAAGATTTAGCATAAAAAAAATATACCTAGATTAACTATCTAAGTATCCTTAAAACCTTAGCCAAACTTACAACTTAAACCTAGATTGCCCTAAAGTGCTTCAAGAAAATGCCAAAGTCTAAATTGGCATTTCTAATTCCCTTGATTAATTTATGCCAATTGAAATTACGTATATTCCTCAAATGTTGGCATATTTCATTTTCTTCCACAAGAGTAGCACTTTTAAATTTAGGCCCGGATTGCCTTAAATTTCCTAAGAACATACCAAAATCCCAACTTGGTAGTTCTTATGAATTTTCCAATATGTGCCATTTAAGGATTAAATCACTTTTTCACCACTAGGCACATTTTACTCTTCCAAGGAGTAAATAATAGTTCCATTTCATTTTCAAAGGTTAACAAAAACCTTGAAAATGCTCCTTGAGTGTCAATTTCCTCAAAGTTGGGTTAACTACCCTTCTAATCGGAGTTGACACTCTCTAACCCATTTATGGGGTAGAGAAAATGCTCCTAGGAACCCAACACCTATTGGTGCTCCTTGGATGCTCTAGGTACTCACTAGGGATAACTTCCCTAGATACCTTCCTAGTGACCTTATTGGGCTTCTTAGAAGCCTTGGTCACATTTTCTAGGTCAACCCTAGGGATAGCCTCCCTTGTGACCTTGTTAGTGACTTTCTTAGACTTCTTAGAAGTCTTAGTCACTTTGGTTGCAAAAATACTCTTAGGGATGACTTCCCTAGTATTCTTGACTTGACCTCTAGACTTAGGGTTTGTTCCATAACTATATGGAACCCTATGATAACTAGGCACATCCTTCTTAGCTTTGGGTTTGTATCCCAAACCTCCATGGCCGTTGGATGACCTTTGTGCTCCTAGACCTAGGTTTTGCTCATTTTGCCCTTTTAGGATATTTTCCATCCTTTTTAGGGTCTTTTCCATTTTATGAAGTCTTGACCTCAAGACTTGATTTTCTATCATTAAATCCTTAATATTTGGTTTTTCATTAAGTCCGTGAGCATTTTGGTTTCTAGGCTTGTATCCAAAATCCTTAGAGTTATTGCCTAGATTTTTACCTACATTCCTAACCTTAGGTGTAGTAGTCTTAGCATGTAGGGCCACATGCTTTTCCTTAAAGCCCTCATGCTTTCTATTCTTATGGTAAATTGCATTAAAATGGTATAAGTTAGAGCTAGCATGCTTTTTACCATAATGTAAAGGAGTAGGCTCAATAAAAGATACCTTCTTCTTTACCTTGGAGGCTCCCCCTTGACTAGTGCCTCCTTGAGCCTTGACCATCTTCTTCCCCTTGGGGCATTGACTACGGTAATGTCCCTTTTGTTTGCACAAAAAACACACAATGTGCTCCTTGCTCTTCTTTGTTCTGGGGATGGTCTCCTTTGGCTTCACCTTGCCCTTTTGTGCCACTTGGCCCTTCTTTTTGGCCAAATTAGGGCACTTGCTCTTGTAGTGCCCATGTTCCCTACACTCAAAACATATTATATGATTTTTATTTTTAATTGAAATATTTATACCTTCTTGTGTAGGGGTGGCACTTGTTCCGGATGTAGAAGCTTCTCCATTTGATTTTTCTTGACTTGTGGAGGTAGAAGCTTCTTCCTCCTCTTCTTCTCTTGACCCGGATGTAGAAGCTTCTCCTTCTTCTTGATCCGGTGTCACCAAGGATTGCTCCCCCTCAATCCTAGAGGTGGAGGCTTCATCATCTTGAATATGAAACAAGGAGTATGCTCCCTCCTTGTTCCCTTCGTTGCATTCCCTTGAGGATGAAGCTTCTTGGATTTCCTCTTCTTCGGAGGTTGAGCATCTCTCAACCTCGGAATCCTCCTCTTGGTCTTGCTCCAAAGAGTCACCCTCTCTGGATTCTTCTTGATCTTGTACAGTGGAGGGGATCTCTTCATGAAGCTTGGCCAATTTGCTCCAAAGATCCTTTGCATCTTCAAATTCTCCAATTTTGCAAAGGATGGTGCTTGGCAATAGATTGACCAAAAGCTTGGTCACTTTGTCATTGGCCTTGCACCTTTGGATTTGCTCCGAGCTCCATTTGCTTTTCTTGAGAAGCTTGCCCTTGGAGTTTGTTGGAGCCTCGAAGCCTTCCGTAAGAGCAAACCATTGCTCTATCTCCATCATAAGAAAATTTTTGATTCTTGATTTCCAAGAATCGAAGCTCGTGGAGGTGTATGGTGGAGCCACCCTCGTGTCAAATCCAAGTCCATCTTGGAATTGCATCTTGAAGTTGAGCTTGATAAAATCTTGAACTTGAAGAATTTGCTTCAACTTCTTCACCCTCTAGCTTTTCTCGATATGCTTGACCCTTCCGGCGATGATTTCGGTGAAGAGCGGCCTCGCTCTGATACCACTTGTTAGGACCAAAAGTAGCTAGAGGGGGGGGGGTGAATAGCTCGTCACGTGCTCGTTGCTTGGCGTTGCTTGTCGTTTCTTGTTTCTTCAAAGAGATGCGCAGCGGAATACAAAGAAACAAACTACAACAATGCTAACAATAGGATTTTACTTGGTATCCACCTCACAAGAGGTGACTAATCCAAGGATCCACACCAACGCACACACCCTCCACTAAATAAACTCTCCTTTATGGTAACTACCAAAGGCGGAGAAGCCCTACAAGACTCAATACAAGAAGAAAGGGAAAGAGTACAAGAAATAGAAGCTTACAAGCTTACAATGAGTGCAAACCCTAACCCTAGTTTCTTCCTCTTGCAATAGATCCGCCTCTTGACTTGGAAATCTTCCAAGAACCTTCAAGAACTGGCGATCACGAGCTTGGAGAGTGCTGTGGAGAAGCTGGAGTGAGTCGGAGAAGAAATCGTGAAGAGATGCCGAAGACCACGCTCGCCTGCGGCTTTAAACACGACGCAACGGTCGGATCCCGATCGATTCAAATGTTCTGAATCGATCGGGGAGGCTTTGGATCGATCCACGGATCGATCCAGAGTGCCTCTGTGCTCTGGAAATAGCGCCTGGATCGATCCACGGATCGATCCAGCGCTTGTCGCGCGAAGCAGCATCGTCCCGATCGATCCTCTGGATCGATCCACGGATCGATCCAGAAGCTTTCTGTTCGCTGGGAAGAATCTGGATCGATCTACTGATCGATCCAGAGCCTGGATCGATCCACGGATCGATCCAGCACTTGGTTTTTGCCCAAAACCAAGTCCCAAACCTCCCTTACCAACATCCGGTCAACCTTGACCTGTTGGTACATCATGCCTTAGCATCTGGTCACTCCCTTGACCTGCCAGGACTCCCCACCAAGTGTCCGGTCAATCCCTTTGACCCACTTGGACTTTTTCTCGTCGTGCCAAGTATCCGGTCACTCCCTTGACCTACTTGGACTTTCACCAGATGTCTGGTCAACCTTGACCCATCTGGATTTCCTTCATGCCAAGTATCCAGTCAATCCTTTGACCTACTTGGACTTCCCAACACCAGATGTCCGATCATCCTTGATCCATCTGGATTTCCTTCCTTGCCAAGTATCCAGTCAATCCTTTGACCTACTTGGACTTCCCAACACCAGATGTCCGATCATCCTTGATCCATCTGGATTTCCTTCCTTGCCAAGTATAAAGGTATCAGAGCGAAGCAGCATCGTCCCGATCGATCGGCTGATCGATCGGGACCTCTGGATCGATCCGATCCAGAAGCTTTCTGTTCGCTGGGAAGAATCTGGATCGATCCACTGATCGATCCAGAGCCTGGATCGATCCACGGATCGATCCAGCACTTGGTTTTTGCCCAAAACCAAGTCCCAAACCTCCCTAACCAACATCCGGTCAACCTTGACCTGTTGGTACATCATGCCTAGCATCTGGTCACTCCCTTGACCTGCCAGGACTCCCCACCAAGTGTCCGGTCAATCCCTTTGACCCACTTGGACTTTCTCTCGTCGTGCCAAGTATCCGGTCACTCCCTTGACCTACTTGGACTTTCACCAGATGTCTGGTCAACCTTGACCCATCTGGATTTCCTTCATGCCAAGTATCCAGTCAATCCTTTGACCTACTTGGACTTCCCAACACCAGATGTCCGATCATCCTTGATCCATCTGGATTTCCTTCCTTGCCAAGTATCCAGTCAATCCTTTGACCTACTTGGACTTCCCAACACCAGATGTCCGATCATCCTTGATCCATCTGGATTTCCTTCCTTGCCAAGTATCCAGTCAATCCTTTGACCTACTTGGACTTCCCTTGCCTGGCTTCACTCACCAGGACTTTCACCTAGCTTCACTCACTAGGGTTTTCCATCTGCCTAGCTTCACTCACTAGGACTTTCACCTGGCTTCACTCACCAGGATTTCCTTCTGCCTAGCTTCATTCACTAGGACTTTCACCTGGCTTCACTCACCAGGATTTCCTTCTGCCTAGCTTCACTCACTAGGACTTTCACCTGGCTTCACTCACCAGGATTTCCTTCTGCCTAGCTTCACTCACTAGGACTTTCACCTGGCTTCACTCACCAGGATTTCCTTCTGCCTAGCTTCACTCACTAGGACTTTCACCTGGCTTCACTCACCAGGATTTCCTTCTGCCTAACTTTCCAGTTAGGACTTCCCAGTCAAGTATCCGGTCCACCTTGACCTACTTGACTCTTCTTCAATCACTATCTTATTGTCAAACATCTAAACCCAAACCAAGACTCAGCTTGGTTAACCAGGTCAACGGATGTTGCACCAACAATCTCCCCCTTTTTGATGTTTGACAATACCACAATAACCCTTACAATACCACATGTAAGTTAGGCTAAACCCATAGCCTCATTCTTCATGCCACTAGGTAATGAAAGCATAAGTTAAGCTCTTCATTCTCCTCCTACGAGGGCAAACTCCCTCTAGGTAATGAAAGCCTAACTTACTCCCTTTCACAAGCCCTTTCATTCTCCCCCTATTGGCACACATCAATCCCCTATTGATAAACCACATCGACCCATATTTGGACACACATCAACCTATGCTCCAAATGTGGGCACACTTCAACAACTCCATTTGTTGAAGACTCTCCCCCTGAAGAGTTGCTCATCGTTGTTCACAACTTCACTCGTTGTGAGCAACACGATACTGAAGGTCCCATACCCTTCATTATCCTTACCCCTACATTCTCCCCCAATGTAGGCAAATGCCCATCCTTGAGCATTATTCAATGAAATCACTTGAACAATGAGGATATACACTCCCCATTTTCAACCCATGCTCATCCTTGAGCATATTCTTAACAGAAGGTTAACCACCTTCCAAGGTTCATGAAAAATAGTTTTTCATGTCTTTAAAGAGTACCTCCCCCTAAAGACATGGTGGTAACTTCTGTCATTGCACCAACAATGACTTGGAATCCCTAAAACTTTAGGAAACCCAATTGTAGAAGTTTTGAGGTTCAAATATTCAACATTTGAAACAAACCTCAACCTAAACTTCAACTTAGCCTTCCTTAACCAATCCATCCTTGTTTTCACACGAAAACACCCTTCTAATGTATACAAATGTATATTTAGGGGTTTGGAAAGGTTACCTAGACTAAAATAGGTTCAAAGTGCTGAAATCAGGCTTTCCCAGCCAAAATCAGCAACTTGGATCGATTGGAGTTGGGTTCCAATCGATTGAACCTGTCTGAATCGATCCACTGATCGATTCATGACGTGTGGATCGATCGGCTGATCGATCCAGCGAGCTACTGCTCGCAGGATCGATCGGCTGATCGATCCAGCGAGCTACTGCTCGCGAGAGTTGCCTTCTGAATCGATCCATGGATCGATTCAGGCACTCCAATCGATCCATGGATCGATCGGAGCTCTGATAGTTGCTGAAATTCCATTTCAGCCAACTTCAGAAACCCCTAGAAAATTCTACAAAAATTTAAAAATTATGAAATTTCGTGTAGACATTAGTTAGGGCATATATTATCAAGGAAAAATAGTTTTCTATGAAAATACATCATATTTTCAAAGATTGACACAAACTTGAAAACTTGCAAAAACTTTAGTGTTTTCCTCAAGTTTGTGTCTAACTATTCAGTGGTGATTACTATCAAAAGATAGCCTTCACCAAGGTTTTCCAAAATCATTTTGAAAACATTTTCAAAACCAATATCCCATCATGTTCCTTGGGCATAACGCACATGACTTGTACATTAGCTTTCCCAATGATGGGAAAACACATAACTATGTGTTTTGATGAACCTAAAACTCAAAAGAATGCACTAAATCAACATCTTGAGTTTTGTTCATCATCCTAACATCTCACTTGTATCTAATGTGCACTAAAACACGTACAAGTCATCTTATAGGTCTTGTGAGATGTAGATTTTGGTTTTGCCCTAATCTAGGGATCATGCATATCTATCTAGGCATTTTAGATATATATTAGACATCCACCTAGGATGTCACTTGTTAATAAGTGTTGTTAAATGCCATTTGTCCTTAATTACAAGGAATTAAACTTAATGCATGATAATGTTATGGCATACATCAAAATAAAATAACTTTCAAAAGAAAGATATCCTATAGCTACATGATGTATGAATGTCATGACATGGTATTTTTGTATTTTTCATAATAAGTCATGAATGCAAAAATAGACATGATGTCATGGCATATGATGGGCAAACAATCATGGCAAGATTTAGCATAAAAAAAATATACCTAGATTAACTATCTAAGTATCCTTAAAACCTTAGCCAAACTTACAACTTAAACCTAGATTGCCCTAAAGTGCTTCAAGAAAATGCCAAAGTCTAAATTGGCATTTCTAATTCCCTTGATTAATTTATGCCAATTGAAATTACGTATATTCCTCAAATGTTGGCATATTTCATTTTCTTCCACAAGAGTAGCACTTTTAAATTTAGGCCCGGATTGCCTTAAATTTCCTAAGAACATACCAAAATCCCAACTTGGTAGTTCTTATGAATTTTCCAATATGTGCCATTTAAGGATTAAATCACTTTTTCACCACTAGGCACATTTTACTCTTCCAAGGAGTAAATAATAGTTCCATTTCATTTTCAAAGGTTAACAAAAACCTTGAAAATGCTCCTTGAGTGTCAATTTCCTCAAAGTTGGGTTAACTACCCTTCTAATCGGAGTTGACACTCTCTAACCCATTTATGGGGTAGAAAATGCTCCTAGGAACCCAACACCTATTGGTGCTCCTTGGATGCTCTAGGTACTCACTAGGGATAACTTCCCTAGATACCTTCCTAGTGACCTTATTGGGCTTCTTAGAAGCCTTGGTCACATTTTCTAGGTCAACCCTAGGGATAGCCTCCCTTGTGACCTTGTTAGTGACTTTCTTAGACTTCTTAGAAGTCTTAGTCACTTTGGTTGCAAAAATACTCTTAGGGATGACTTCCCTAGTATTCTTGACTTGACCTCTAGACTTAGGGTTTGTTCCATAACTATATGGAACCCTATGATAACTAGGCACATCCTTCTTAGCTTTGGGTTTGTATCCCAAACCTCCATGGCCGTTGGATGACCTTTGTGCTCCTAGACCTAGGTTTTGCTCATTTTGCCCTTTTAGGATATTTTCCATCCTTTTTAGGGTCTTTTCCATTTTATGAAGTCTTGACCTCAAGACTTGATTTTCTATCATTAAATCCTTAATATTTGGTTTTTCATTAAGTCCGTGAGCATTTTGGTTTCTAGGCTTGTATCCAAAATCCTTAGAGTTATTGCCTAGATTTTTACCTACATTCCTAACCTTAGGTGTAGTAGTCTTAGCATGTAGGGCCACATGCTTTTCCTTAAAGCCCTCATGCTTTCTATTCTTATGGTAAATTGCATTAAAATGGTATAAGTTAGAGCTAGCATGCTTTTTACCATAATGTAAAGGAGTAGGCTCAATAAAAGATACCTTCTTCTTTACCTTGGAGGCTCCCCCTTGACTAGTGCCTCCTTGAGCCTTGACCATCTTCTTCCCCTTGGGGCATTGACTACGGTAATGTCCCTTTTGTTTGCACAAAAAACACACAATGTGCTCCTTGCTCTTCTTTGTTCTGGGGATGGTCTCCTTTGGCTTCACCTTGCCCTTTTGTGCCACTTGGCCCTTCTTTTTGGCCAAATTAGGGCACTTGCTCTTGTAGTGCCCATGTTCCCTACACTCAAAACATATTATATGATTTTTATTTTTAATTGAAATATTTATACCTTCTTGTGTAGGGGTGGCACTTGTTCCGGATGTAGAAGCTTCTCCATTTGATTTTTCTTGACTTGTGGAGGTAGAAGCTTCTTCCTCCTCTTCTTCTCTTGACCCGGATGTAGAAACTTCTCCTTCTTCTTGATCCGGTGTCACCAAGGATTGCTCCCCCTCAATCCTAGAGGTGGAGGCTTCATCATCTTGAATATGAAACAAGGAGTATGCTCCCTCCTTGTTCCCTTCGTTGCATTCCCTTGAGGATGAAGCTTCTTGGATTTCCTCTTCTTCGGAGGTTGAGCATCTCTCAACCTCGGAATCCTCCTCTTGGTCTTGCTCCAAAGAGTCACCCTCTCTGGATTCTTCTTGATCTTGTACAGTGGAGGGGATCTCTTCATGAAGCTTGGCCAATTTGCTCCAAAGATCCTTTGCATCTTCAAATTCTCCAATTTTGCAAAGGATGGTGCTTGGCAATAGATTGACCAAAAGCTTGGTCACTTTGTCATTGGCCTTGCACCTTTGGATTTGCTCCGAGCTCCATTTGCTTTTCTTGAGAAGCTTGCCCTTGGAGTTTGTTGGAGCCTCGAAGCCTTCCGTAAGAGCAAACCATTGCTCTATCTCCATCATAAGAAAATTTTCGATTCTTGATTTCCAAGAATCGAAGCTCGTGGAGGTGTATGGTGGAGCCACCCTCGTGTCAAATCCAAGTCCATCTTGGAATTGCATCTTGAAGTTGAGCTTGATAAAATCTTGAACTTGAAGAATTTGCTTCAACTTCTTCACCCTCTAGCTTTTCTCGATATGCTTGACCCTTCCGGCGATGATTCCGGTGAAGAGCGGCCTCGCTCTGATACCACTTGTTAGGACCAAAAGTAGCTAGAGGGGGGGGGGTGAATAGCTCGTCACGTGCTCGTTGCTTGGCGTTGCTTGTCGTTTCTTGTTTCTTCAAAGAGATGCGCAGCGGAATACAAAGAAACAAACTACAACAATGCTAACAATAGGATTTTACTTGGTATCGACCTCACAAGAGGTGACTAATCCAAGGATCCACACCAACGCACACACCCTCCACTAAATAAACTCTCCTTTATGGTAACTACCAAAGGCGGAGAAGCCCTACAAGACTCAATACAAGAAGAAAGGGAAAGAGTACAAGAAATAGAAGCTTACAAGCTTACAATGAGTGCAAACCCTAACCCTAGTTTCTTCCTCTTGCAATAGATCCGCCTCTTGACTTGGAAATCTTCCAAGAACCTTCAAGAACTGGCGATCACGAGCTTGGAGAGTGCTGTGGAGAAGCTGGAGTGAGTCGGAGAAGAAATCGTGAAGAGATGCCGAAGACCACGCTCGCCTGCGGCTTAAAACACGACGCAACGGTCGAATCCCGATCGATTCAAATGTTCTGAATCGATCGGGGAGGCTTTGGATCGATCCACGGATCGATCCAGAGCGCCTCTGTGCTCTGGAAATAGCGCCTGGATCGATCCACGGATCGATCCAGCGCTTGTCGCGCGAAGCAGCATCGTCCCGATCGATCGGCTGATCGATCGGGACCTCTGGATCGATCCACGGATCGATCCAGAAGCTTTCTGTTCGCTGGGAAGAATCTGGATCGATCCACTGATCGATCCAGAGCCTGGATCGATCCACGGATCGATCCAGCACTTGGTTTTTGCCCAAAACTAAGTCCCAAACCTCCCTAACCAACATCCGGTCAACCTTGACCTGTTGGTACATCATGCCTAGCATCTGGTCACTCCCTTGACCTGCCAGGACTCCCCACCAAGTGTCCGGTCAATCCCTTTGACCCACTTGGACTTTCTCTCGTCGTGCCAAGTATCCGGTCACTCCCTTGACCTACTTGGACTTTCACCAGATGTCTGGTCAACCTTGACCCATCTGGATTTCCTTCATGCCAAGTATCCAGTCAATCCTTTGACCTACTTGGACTTCCCAACACCAGATGTCCGATCATCCTTGATCCATCTGGATTTCCTTCCTTGCCAAGTATCCAGTCAATCCTTTGACCTACTTGGACTTCCCAACACCAGATGTCCGATCATCCTTGATCCATCTGGATTTCCTTCCTTGCCAAGTATAAAGGTATCAGAGCGAAGCAGCATCGTCCCGATCGATCGGCTGATCGATCGGGACCTCTGGATCGATCCGATCCAGAAGCTTTCTGTTCGCTGGGAAGAATCTGGATCGATCCACTGATCGATCCAGAGCCTGGATCGATCCACGGATCGATCCAGCACTTGGTTTTTGCCCAAAACCAAGTCCCAAACCTCCCTAACCAACATCCGGTCATCCTTGACCTGTTGGTACATCATGCCTAGCATCTGGTCACTCCCTTGACCTGCCAGGACTCCCCACCAAGTGTCCGGTCAATCCCTTTGACCCACTTGGACTTTTTCTCGTCGTGCCAAGTATCCGGTCACTCCCTTGACCTACTTGGACTTTCACCAGATGTCTGGTCAACATCGACCCATCTGGATTTCCTTCATGCCAAGTATCCAGTCAATCCTTTGACCTACTTGGACTTCCCAACACCAGATGTCCGATCATCCTTGATCCATCTGGATTTCCTTCCTTGCCAAGTATCCAGTCAATCCTTTGACCTACTTGGACTTCCCAACACCAGATGTCCGATCATCCTTGATCCATCTGGATTTCCTTCTTTGCCAAGTATCCAGTCAATCCTTTGACCTACTTGGACTTCCCTTGCCTGGCTTCACTCACCAGGACTTTCACCTAGCTTCACTCACTAGGGTTTTCCTTCTGCCTAGCTTCACTCACTAGGACTTTCACCTGGCTTCACTCACCAGGATTTCCTTCTGCCTAGCTTCACTCACTAGGACTTTCACCTGGCTTCACTCACCAGGATTTCCTTCTGCCTAGCTTCACTCACTAGGACTTTCACCTGGCTTCACTCACCAGGATTTCCTTCTGCCTGGCTTCATCCACTAGGACTTTCACCTGGCTTCACTCACCAGGATTTCCTTCTGCCTAGCTTCACTCACTAGGACTTTCACCTGGCTTCACTCACCAGGATTTCCTTCTGCCTAGCTTCACTCACTAGGACTTTCACCTGGCTTCACTCACCAGGATTTCCTTCTGCCTAACTTTCCAGTTAGGACTTCCCAGTCAAGTATCCGGTCCACCTTGACCTACTTGACTCTTCTTCAATCACTATCTTATTGTCAAACATCTAAACCCAAACCAAGACTCAGCTTGGTTAACCAGGTCAACCTTGACCTGAGGGATGTTGCACCAACACCGGCCACACCCAAGGAGAAAAGAGAGGAAAAATAGAATAGAGATGTTCGCTTTGAAGCCTCCTCTACCCCCTCTTTTATAATCCTTGATCCTGGCGAATAAGTAAAATTTAATAAAAATTTCCTTAATTCTTTTTCCATTGAAAAGGAAAAATTATTTAATTAAAAACAATTTTCTTTCTCAATTTTATTTGGCCGACCACACCAAAGCTACAAACAAGAAGAGTTTTAATTAATTAAAACTTCCTAATTTGTCTCCAGAAATTTATAAAATTTCTCCAATAATTTAATCCCTTCATGATTGGTTTATAAAAAGGAAATTTAATAAATTAAAATTTTTCTTTTAAACATGTGGATAAAAAGAAAGTTATCTCTAAAAATTAAAATCTCTTTTAATATACAAATAAGGAAAGATATCAAATCTTTTTTTAATCTTATAAAAGAGAATATTTAATTTTTAAACTTTCTTTTAAATCATGAATATGATTAAAAAGGAAAGTTTTCTTAAAATTTAAAATCCACCTTTTTAATCAACAAATAAGGAAAGATTTCAAATTTTAAACTCTCTTTTAAACATGTAGATGATTTACAAATAAGGAAAGTTTTTACCAAAAATTAAAACCATCCTTTTAATCTACAAATAAGGAAAGAGATTAATCTCTTCTCTTAATCTTTTGTAGAAAGCTATAAAAGGAAATTTTTAATTTTTAAACTCTCTTTTAAAAACCTTGATATCCACATAAGAAATAATTTTAATAAAAATCCCTTTTAATAATCTAGTAGCCGGCCACCTAAGCTTGGGACCCAAGCTTTGGCCGGCCACCAACTTGGCTCATCCATTTGGTCATGGCCGGCCCTAGCTTGGGTTCCAAGCTAGCTTGGCCGGCCCCATTGGATGGGTAAGAAGGTGGGTATGTGGTGGGTATAAATCTCTATATACAAGAGGCTACGATAGGGACCGAGAGGAGGAATTAGTTTTGGTCTCCCGATAAAATTACATGTTCATTTCGAACACACAACTTAATTTTATCAATAATAATTCATTCCACTAGAGAACTATTATTGAACTACCGCACCAATCCCAAATTACATTTTGGGCTCCTTCTTATTATGAGTGTGTTAGTCTCCCTGTGTTTAAGATGTCGAATGTCCACTAATTAAGTGAGTTACTGACAACTCATTTAATTAATATCTTAGTCCAAGAGTAGTACCACTCAACCTTATCGTCATGTCGGACTAAGTCCACCTGCAGGGTTTAACATGACAATCCTTATGAGCTCCTCTTGAGGACATTATCAACCTAGTATCTCTAGGACACAGTTTCCTTCTATAATCAACAACACACACTATAAGTGATATCATTTCCCAACTTATCGAGCTTATCGATTCATCGAACTAAATCTCACCCATTGATAAATTAAAGAAATAAATATCAAATATATGTGCTTGTTATTATATTAGGATTAAGAGCGCACACTTCCATAATAACTGAGGTCTTTGTTCCTTTATAAAGTCAGTATAAAAGAAACGACCTCAAATGATCCTACTCAATACACTCTAAGTGTACTAGTGTAATGATCCGGCGGTAAGAATGGGGGGCCCACCTTCTGAGGGGTCCTAGCCTAAGGACGGATGGAGGGCTGGCCAATCATGTAATGGTCCGGGCGGAGCCGAAGATAACTCAGCCATGGGCTTGGGTTTCCGACGCCAAGGCAGGAGGATCGAAGGGCCGAACGGGTGGTCCGTTCGGCCAGGATAAGGGCGAGGGTTGAAAGGTAGCCGAGTGGCCTATGTGCTCGGCTCGGGATACGGGATGTTAGCAGAGGCATGTCTGATGATTGGGCCATACACAAGATCGCACGATGGAGGATCTCGCCGTCACATCACGGAGGGGTGAATACAGTAACGGTATGGCCTTAGGGATGTCCTTCTGACAGACCCATACCTGGGCATGGTCGAAAGCAGGTGATTGCTTTGATTGGCGCGCCCAGGCTTCTTCGGGAGGTCTATATAAGGTCTCCATTTCTTCACCGGAGGTACACAAGTCTTCTGCTTCTACGACACCTCTTCATCTATTTCCTCGCCTAACTTGAGCGTCGGAGGGCCGTCGCCGGGACACCCCCCCCGGCTCGGTTTTGTTGCAGGTTCGCCGGAGCACTCGAGGATCCAGCAGGGAGCGCCACGTCCCCAGCGTCCGTTGACTCCTGGTTCGGACAGGATCAAATTGGCGCCATCTGTGGGAACGCACCTGCAGCCGAACAGAGACAATGGACGAGGCTGGAAGAATACACAATGTGGCACTCTCACAAGAAGAGTTGGACGCTCTGGTCGAGATGAGGGCTGCCAAACTTGTGGAGCAAAAACAGAAAGAGGCAGCCGAGCGGCCGGAGCAACAAGCAACATCTGCGTCGGGTGGCCGAGCGGAAGCACCTCAAGCCACCGTTGCGTTCCATCGGGCCTTATTCCGCACCCTTGAAATCGTACCAGCTCGGAAAGACAGAGGATCTTCTTCCGACGAAATGCCCAGGCGAGACGCCAGAAAGGGGAAAGCTCCCCGAGCAGATTCATCTCCCGAGCGGACCAATCGCCAATTCTCGGAGGCTATTCTACGAGACCCTTTGCCCAAGCATTACGTGCCTCCGACGACCGGCGAGTACGATGGAACAACAGACCCGGATGATCATCTGGGTAAATTCGATAACACAGCTACACTCCATCAGTATACAGATGGAGTAAAATGCCGAGTCTTTCTTACCACTTTATCGGGATCGGCTCAACGGTGGTTTCAAAGGATCCCGGACGGGTCTATCACCAGTTTCAAGGATTTCCGAACGGCCTTCCTCCACCACTTCGCCAGCAGTCGGCGTTATCAGAAGACAAGTGTCAGCTTGTTCGCAATCAAGCAAGAGCCGAGAGAATCGCTTCGAGCTTACATCCAGCGATTCAACCAAGTGGCGATGGATATTCCCACAGCCACATCGGAGACAATGATGAATGCCTTCACGCAAGGCCTTGCGGATGGGGACTTCTTCCGGTCGCTCATCCGAAAGCCGCCCCAAGATTATGATCATATGCTGCACCGGGCCAATGAATATATCAACGTGGAGGAAGCGCAGGCAGCCAGAAAAAAGGAGACACCAACCGAACGGGCTCCTCCTGCCGAGCGGAGACCCTTAGCCGCTCATCAACCGCCGAGGGGACCAAGGGCCGAAGCAATTCGATCCCCCCATGCCAGATCGCATGTACAAGAGGTAGCTGCCACTCGGCCTAAGCCGAAGAAGAGATGGACCCCGATGTTCTGCTCCTTCCACCAGACAGATACACACAACACGAGGGATTGTCGAAGTCTTTCCTTCGTGGCTAATCCCGTCCCCAAGGAAGCCGAATGACGGTCTCCTCCCACCGGAAGGAGACAAAGGACCCATGAAGCCGACCGGACCCGCACTGAGAGGCAACCTCGGCATACGCCCGATCGGCACCGGTCTCCAAGACAGGAGAATCGACGGGCGTCCAGAGAACGGTCCCGGCCGTCCGCTCGGGAAGAGGAGAATAGAAGCAATATTGCCAGAGGCGAGATCAACGTTATTGCTGGTGGGCCGACCAGAGGAGATTCCAATCGAGCCAGAAAGGCAGGCGTCCGGCAACTCCAGATCCACGCAGTCGGTTGCAGCCAAGAGCGGGCAAATGGGCCGGAAATCACTTTCGGGCCCAAGGACTTGGAAGGAGTCGAAGTGCCCCACGACGATGCCCTGCTCATTAAAGCGGTAATAGCAAATTACACTATTCACCGCATATTTGTTGACACAGGAGTTCGGTCAACATCATATTCAAGAAGGCGTTTGACCAGCTGCAAATTGATCGAGCCGAGCTGCTTCCCATGACAACCCCGCTCTACGGGTTTACGGGTAACGAAGTTCAGCCGGTCGGACAAATCCGGCTGGCCACGGAGGACCAGGACAATAAATTTCGTGGTGGTCGATTCTCCCTCGTCCTACAATGTCATTTTGGGCCGACCGGCGCTCGGCGAATTCCGAGCAATCGTCTCAACCTTCCACCAGAAGATGAAGTTCCCCGTCGATGACAAGGTGGGAGAGGTACGGGGAGATCAGTTAGCAGCTCGGCGGTGTTACATCGAGATGGTCCGAGCAGAATCCAACTCTGCTCGGAAGGCGCCCCGAATCGAGGTACATGCCATCACCGAGAAACCTCCTGCTTTAATTTATGATGAAAAGGAGGAGGTTCAGATCCATCCGATTCGATCGGAGGCCACAACTTTTATTGCCTCTGATCTGGAGGAGAAGCAGAAGGAGGAGCTGATCCAGTGCCTCCGACAAAATCATGATGTATTCGTCTGGTCGACACATGAATTGCCCGGAATTTCGTCGAGCCTGGCGCAACATGAATTGCATGTCCGACCGGACGCTCGACCAGTGAAGCAGAGAAAAAGGGATTTCAGTGCCGAGCAGAATGCCATCATCCGGGCGGAAGTAGAGAAACTTCTGGAGGCCGGCCACATACGAGAAGTGCAGTTCCCGAGCTGGTTGGCTAACGTAGTATTAGTCTCCAAGCCGGGCGGCAAGTGGAGAGTCTGCATTGACTTTCGGGACTTAAACAAAGCATGCCCTAAGGACTTCTATCCTCTGCCCCGGATAGATCAGCTGGTGGACTCTACGGCCGGCTGCGAATTAATTTGCATGCTTGACGCCTACCAAGGATATCATCAAGTGCCGCTCGCCCGGGAAGATCAAGAAAAAGTAAGCTTCGTAACGGCCGACGGCACATATTGCTATAATGTGATGCCGTTCGGATTGAAGAATGCCGGAGCCACCTATCAACGCTTGATGAACAAAGTGTTCAAGGAGCAGATCGGGCGTAATCTGGAAGTCTATGTGGACGACATCCTTGTCAAATCCGCCCAAGCGGCTGATCTTTTCAAGGACCTGAAAGAAACCTTCCGAACGTTGCGCAAGTATGGAGTCAAGTTAAATCCCCAGAAATGGCTGTTCGGAGCAAAAGGAGGACGTTTCTTGGGGTACATAGTGACCGAGCGGGGAATCGAAGCAAATCCCAGCAAGGTGAAAGCTTTGCAAGACATGCCGCCCCCGAGAAATACAAGAGAAGTGCAGAGGTTGACCGGTCGGATAACTGCTTTGTCCAGATTTATCTCAAAAACCGCCGACCGGAGCCTTCCATTCTTCAAGATCCTGCGCAAGGCTACTAAGTTCCAATGGGATGAAGAATGTGACCGAGCGTTCGGAGAATTGAAGACGTATCTTAATTCTCTGCCAGTGCTAGCCAAGCCGATCGGGGGTGAGTCACTTTATATTTATTTGTCGTCAACTGAGCATGCTGTAGGCTCAGCACTTGTGAGGGCAAGCGTCGAAGAGCAGCCGATGTATTTTCTAAGCCACATTTTAAAAGATGCTGAATCTCGTTACACCGGGCTCGAGAAGTTAGCCTTTGCTTTGGTCCTAGCCGCTCGGCGCCTTCGACCGTATTTCTTGGCTCACACCATCATTGTCCGGACGAACAGTCCACTCGGAAGAGTACTGTTGAATCCAGAAACGTCCGGACGGCTCATCAAGTGGACGACAGAATTAAGTGAATTTGACATTCAGTATCAGCCCCGCTCGGCGATCAAAGCCCAATCCTTGGCTGATTTTGTGACCGAAGTGCAAAGGCCAGAGCCGGAAGCTATGTGGAGAATATATGTGGATGGGTCCTCCACTCGGCTCGGAAGTGGGATTGGAATATTGCTGCTCTCACCTCAAGAAGAGAAGATGCACCTATCCGTCCGGCTGGATTACAAAGCTACCAACAACGAAGCAGAGTATGAGGCCCTCATAGCTGGATTGCAGGCAGCCCGGCATGTGGGTGCCGGTCGGGTGACTCTCTATTCAGATTCTCAGTTGGCCGCTCAACAACTTTCTGGCACCTTTGAAATCAACAGTGTTCGGCTTAAACTCTACGTTGAGGCCTTTGAAAAACTTAAAGCTACTTTCCTAGAGGTTCTTATACAGAAGATCCCCCGAACGGAAAACCAGGCAGCAGACGAGTTAGCCAAACTCGCAAGTTCAATAACGCCAGTTGCCATTCAGCAACCAATTGAGAAAGTACTGCAGGTGGCGCATGTCGATCGGATGCAAGGCCTCACGTTTCCAAGCGATTGGAGGACACCTATTATAGAATTTCTCCGTTCGGGTACCACACCCTTCGATGAATATGCAGCCCGGCTCCTCAGAAGAAGAGCCGGTCGGTTTACACTCATCGAAGATCAGCTTTACAAGAAAGCTTTCTCGCGCCCGTTGCTGAAATGTGTAAGCTTGGAGGACTCGGCTTACATCCTCCAGGAAGTACATCAAGGATCATGCGGGGGTCATTCGGGCGGGCGCTCATTGGCTAAGAAAATCCTCTTGGCCGGATACTTTTGGCCAACTTTACAAACAGATGCTGCCCGGACAGTATCTACCTGCCTTTCCTGCCAGAAGTATCACAACTTCTCCCATCGCCCGGCCGAAGAAATGAAGGCGTCAGGCGTTTCATGCCCGTTCGATCAATGGGGAATGGATATTGTGGGTCCATTTCCGATGGCGATCGGGCAGAGGAAATTTTTACTGGTGGCGGTCGATTACTTTTCTAAGTGGGTGGAGGCCGAGCCACTAGCCAGGATCACCGAGCAGATGGTCAAAAAATTCGTCTGGCAACATATCATCTGTAGGTTCGGTATCCCTCGCCGATTGGTTTCCGACAATGGGCGGCAGTTCACAGGGAAGGTGCTAGAAGATTGGTGCAAGAGCTACGGCATCGAGCAACACTTCACGTCCGTGGCTTACCCCCAAAGCAACGGCCAAGCCGAAGTAGCCAATCGAGAAATTCTCCGCATCCTGCGCGCTCGGCTCGACCACGTGGGAGGAAGTTGGCCGGATGAAGTACCGGGCGTTTTATGGGTCATCCGAACGACTCCTAAGGAAGGAACGGGCGTCACACCTTTTCATCTGGTGTACGGCAGCGAAGTAGTCATTCCGGTCGAAGTCGGTGTCGAGTCCATCCGGGTCCAATTGTACGATGAAGGCAACGCCGACCGGAGGAACATGGAGCTGGATCTGGTTGACGAGGAACGAGCCAAGGCATCTGTTCGGCTGATGGCATACCGTCAACGAATGAAGCAAAATTACAACCGCCGCGTCATTCCCCGATCATTCCAGGTCGGCGACCTTGTCTGGAAGAAAGTCAGACCGGTCGGCGACGTTGGCAAGCTTGAAGCTCTGTGGGCAGGTCCCTTCAAAATCATCGAGAAGCTCCGCTCGGGCGCGTATTATTTGGAGGATGAGGAAGGTCGGCAGCTCGATAGGCCGTGGAGTGCGAACCACCTCCAGCCTTACCGGGCAGGATGAAAGGTGTGCCTATGTAAATCATCCTGTGTACTTTTTTCGACTGAATACTTGAAATGCAGAAACGAAAAATCAAGAGAACAAATAAGGCATCGCCAACAAAGGAACGAAGGCCTCGAGCCGCTCGGCCGGGGGTAAATGGGGCAAGCCAAGCGCTTGAAAATCGAAGACCCAGTGCCTTCCGGATGAAGGTGAATTATCCGAGCCAAAATGCTTGACGAAGTAGACCCTGAGCTGTTTTGCCAGGGGTGCATTCTCCAAGCTAGGTGAAAAGGGCATATGGATTATCCGAACCAAGCGCCCTAATAGCAAAGGCCTCCTAGCTGATAGGATTCGCAAGCAAATGACCCGTGTCGTTCGGCCGGGCACAAAGACTGTCCAAGCGCGAGATAAGTCATGAAGGCCAAGGTCGCTCGACCTGGTAGGGAGTTAGCCTTGGAAAGCCGACGAGCTCCGTCGTTAAAGATCGAGAGCCGCGCCGACCGGCTATAAAAACCGAGCGAAAAGCCGACGAGCTCCGTCGTTAAAGATCGAGAGTCGCGCCGACCGGCTATAAAAACCGAGCGAAAAGCCGACGAGCTCCGTCGTTAAAGATCGAGAGCCGCGCCGACCGGCTATAAAAACCGAGCGAAAAGCCGACGAGCTCCGTCGTTAAAGATCGAGAGCCGCGCCGACCGACTATAAAAACCGAGCGAAAAGCCGACGAGCTCCGTCGTTAAAGATCGAGAGCCGCGCCGACCGGCTATAAAAACCGAGCGAAAAGCCGACGAGCTCCGTCGTTAAAGATCGAGAGCCGCGCCGACCGGCTATAAAAACCGAGCGGAAAGCCGACGAGCTCCGTCGTTAAAGATCGAGAGCCGCGCCGACCGGCTATAAAAACCGAGCGGAAAGCCGACGAGCTCCGTCGTTAAAGATCGAGAGCCGCGCCGACCGGCTATAAAAACCGAGCGGAAAGCCGACGAGCTCCGTCGTTAAAGATCGAGAGCCGAGCCGACCGGCTATAAAAACCGAGCGGCTGAATGTGGCATGAGGGCCGAACGGCTCAAGGGATCTTATAAACAACGGTAAGGCGACGACCGCTCCGTTCGGACACATAGTCCAGTCAGTCGGACTCATTGCCTCCTTCGACTAGACTTAAAGAAGAGGCAAGTGATCCGGCGGTAAGAATGGGGGGCCCACCTTCTGAGGGGTCCTAGCCTAAGGACGGATGGAGGGCTGACCAATCATGTAATGGTCCGGGCGGAGCCGAAGATAACTCAGCCATGGGCTTGGGTTTCCGACGCCAAGGCAGGAGGATCGAAGGGCCGAACGGGTGGTCCGTTCGGCCAGGATAAGGGCGAGGGTACAAAGGTAGCCGAGCGGCCTATGTGCTCGGCTCGGGATACGGGATGTTAGCAGAGGCATGTCTGATGATTGGGCCATACACAAGATCGCACGATGGAGGATCTCGCCGTCACATCACGGAGGGGTGAATACAGTAACGGTATGGCCTTAGGGATGTCCTTCTGACAGACTCATACCTGGGCATGGTCGAAAGCAGGTGATTGCTTTGATTGGCGCGCCCAGGCTTCTTCGGGAGGTCTATATAAGGTCTCCATTTATTCACCGGAGGTACACAAGTCTTCTGCTTCTACGACACCTCTTCATCTATTTCCTCGCCTAACTTGAGCGTCGGAGGGCCGTCGCTGGGACCCCCCCCCCCCCCCCCGGCTCGGTTTTGTTGCAGGTTCGCCGGAGCACTCGAGGATCCAGCAGGGAGCGCCACGTCCCCAGCGTCCGTTGACTCCTGGTTCGGACAGGATCATGTAATTATACAGTCAAGATAAACTGATACCTAATTACACTACGACCTTCTAATGGTTTGTTCCTTTCCATTTTGGTCGTGAGCTACTGTTTATAATTTATAAGGTACTGATAACATCATCTTCTGCACGTGACACCACATGCTATATTATCTATAATATAAATTAATTGAACAACTACAACTAAATGTAGACTTTTGACCAATGTGATTCTTATTTCTAGATAAATGTTTATACCAAAAGCTAGGCTTTTAGTATACATCCTAACAACAACTTGAAGTTGGGAAACATCCCGTCCAACAGACTGACCCTTGCTTTAATACTCATACGTGGCCATCGGCTCATTGGCTCTCAGATGATCTCATTTTTGTCGCCCTACCAAAGGCTCTTTCATGAGATGTCCACCAAGTGAAAATAAATAGAGAGCAATCGACCCTTTCGACCTTAATCGACTTATCCGACCAATCGAATGAGTGGTGTTGAATGGGTAGCTGAGTGATCCCTTTGTAAATGTAGGAGGAAACCCGTTTATAACTTGACGCTAAAGCTCAAGAGTCTGGGGCTACGTGTGTGAGCTAGCATTCTTATAACTCGGTCGAATGACACGAGAATATGGAATTGAACCTCTGACCGAATGATCGAAGGGTACAGCAAAACCCGCTTAAAACTCACGCTAAGGCTTGAGAGTCTAAAAATTTACCTCCGAACAAATGATCAGAGGGCACGAGGAACCCCACTTATAACTTACTAAGGCACACAAGTCTTGGAGTTGGGCACGTGAGTAAGCACAATTGTAACTCAACCAAGTAGTGAAAGTCTAGAAATTAATCTCTGACCAGATAATCGGAGGGCACGGGGAACCCCATTTATAACTTGTCTCAAAGGCACAAGGGTCTGGAATCGGGTGCGTGAGCAAATACGCTTATAACTTGGCTGAACAACACGAGAGTCTAGAATTGGGCATGTGAGCAAGCATAATTATAATTTGGTTGAATAGTGCAAGAGTCTCAATTTGGACACATGAGCAAACACGCTTATAACTTGGTCAAATAGCGTGAGTCTGGAATTGGACGCATGAGTAGGCATGCTTATAACTCAGCTGAACGGTGCGAAAGTCTAGAATTGGTAATGTGAGAAGGCACAATTATAACTCGGCTGAATGGTGCGAGAGTTTGGAATTGGGCGTGTGAGAAGACACACTTATAACTCGGCCAAACGACGTGAGAGTTTGGAGTTGGGCACATGAGCAAATGCGCTTATAACTTGGTTAAGCGAAGCAAGAGTCTGGAGTTGGGCATGTATAACTCGGCTGAGCGGCGTGAGAGTCTAGAAATTAACCTCCAATATAATGATCAAAAGGCATGGGGAACCCCACTTATAACTTGATACAAAGGCACAAGAGTCTGGAATTCACGTCTTTCGAGCTAAGTTTACTTGCATTTTTATAGGGCATGCACAAATATTCGTTAAGATACATATTTATGCAATACAAGCATACCCTCAAGCTTAATAAGGTTGAAGATAGTTAGCGCTCCACGGTTTGTCTAGGTTCTTTCGATTGGTGTCTTAAAGATAATAAGTACCTAAGGTAAGCTTTTTCATCACCCTATATGGTCCGCTCCACTGAGGTTCTAACTTATTAACATCTCCTACTGGCTTAAATCATTTCCATACCAAGTCTCCCTCTTGAAAGAATCCGGGAATGCCCCTCTAGTTGTAGTTCCGTCTGAAATCAAGGAAGTTGCATGTTAGCCAGGTGACTTTGATGTTGACCACGAGGAGACTCCGAGCAGGAGGAACCTGGCACCACGAATGAACTTGTGTGTCAAAGAAGAATGAAGGAGGAAGAAAACGTCATCAATCAGGCTAGGGAGAGGCCTTCGACGTAGGCACTCTGACGCTCAAGTTAGACAAGTGATGAGGAAAAAATGGAGAATCATGAACAGTAAATTATGATAACAAAGCTTACTTGCACCTTTAGGTGGAGACCCTTTATATAGTGTTGTTTCCTCTCTACACGAATATTAATGCATTACTAAAATAAGGCCAACCATTCTGACACTTTAGCATCTTTCCTAAGTTGGACCCATCACCTCTGCACTAGTAGGGTTGAAACTTTCACCGTATGAACTGCACGGGGTATGTTCCCTTGATTCTCTAATAACGATTACCAAAACGTCAAAAAGGAGTATCAAGCCATTGGGCCGAGGGGTTATTAATTGTAATACTTCAATGGTGGGTTGATTGAGTCATATTTGTTGTCCGATCAGACATCACTCTTTAACGGATCTGGTTGGTTACGGAAGGCTGGATATCTTGAGGGACTTGGCATCCAATCGGATAAGGAGTCTGATCAGGTAATATGTACAGAGAGTCCGATTAGACCAAGAGGATTTGAGATCTGATCGGACAAAGGATCCACTGGGATAAAAGGTTCAGTCAAGCACTGACGTCATGCTAGCTGACCTAGGAGAAACGCCCGCTCCAAGATTATAAGTTCCTTATAATTTCTCATGCCTCACATGCCAAGAGGCTTTACCTCTGAGTCTTCTTCCATTACCTAGTAGTTTTGCCTCAGAAACTTCTTCCACTTGCTAGGATGTATTGCTTCCAAGTCCTCTATCAAGAGACCTTGCCTATGAGACTTCCTCATTTGCCAAGAGGTCTTACCTTTGGGTCTTTCTCATTAGCACATGCCTTGCTAAACTATCTTACCAACTCCTATTGATCTTCTATATCTACCGGATATTCAGTCAAACTTAATTTACCTAGACTTCTTATATGTGTTGGTTGCTACTCGGAAAATCTAACGGTTCCACTGTACAAAAATTTTGTACAAAGGTCTGAACCTTTTCCTAGCTACCATGTGTTCTTTTAAATTAAACTTGGATCGCCTGCGGAACTTAACACGTTTGATCCTAAGTTTAATTTATTTGTTCTTTTAAGTTTAGACTTGGATCTCCTGCGGAACTTAACACGTTCGATCCAAATCATCTAGGTCACGAAGACAATTAATATCTATTTCCAAAATCGGCTCCCAGTACTGCATGGCGAGGCACATGGACTTCTTGGATATGGGAGCAACCACCACCGACTAGACAAAGCCTTTTAAGAAAATTAAATATTTAACCTTCCCATAGTAACCCTAGGTTAACCTCTAAGAACAATTAAATCACAAGGAAAAGAAAAAATAAAAGAACACAACATCAAAAACTAATTCGAAAAAATTAGAATCGCATGCCTCTTGTATTTGGTATTTTTACATGGAGATAAAACTAACATAATGCGGAAAACAATATTAGTTATACCTTTCTTAGTAGATAATGACCTCTTATTTTCTACTGTATTCCTCTTCTAATCTCGGACGTTGTGTGGACAACGATCTTCCGAGACGAGGACCACCTAGTACCTTCTTCTCCTTCCTTCAAGTTTCGGCCAAGCACAAAGCTTCCAAAGGATGAAGATCTTTTTCCACCAACCAAGCTCCAAAGGGATGCAAGCTTTATCTCCTTCTTCTCCAAGCTAAAATCCGGCCACCACTTGATCTCCAAGAAGGATGAGAGGTTTGGCCACACCAAGGAGAGAAGAGAACTTGAAGGGGCCAGCCACACCAAGGAAGAAAAGAGGGAGAAAATAGAATAGAAGTTGTTCCCACAAAGGCACCCAAACCCCCTCTTTTATAATCCTTTAGCCTTGGCAAATAAGGAAAATTTAATAAAAACTTCCTTAACTCTATTGCTATTGAAAAGGAAAATTTTAATTAATTAAAATTAAAATCCTTTTCTTAGTGTATATGGCCGGCCACAACAAATAAGCAAACAAGGAAATTTTTCGCTAGAAAAATTAAAGCTTCCTAATTTGCTTCTGGATAAATTTTAAAATAAAATTTCTCTTTAATAATCCCTTCATGATTGATGCTATAAAAGAAAATTTCTATAATTTTAAAATTTATCTTTCCAACATGTGGATGATAAATAAGTAAAGTTTTTACCAAAATTAAAATCAACCTTTTAATCTACAAATAAGGAAAGAGATTTAACTCTTCTCTTAATCTTTTGTAGAATCTTATAAAAAGAAAAATTTTAATTTTTAAACTCTCTTTTAAATCATGTATTCCACATAAGAAAAAAATTAAAATTAAAATTCCTTTTGTATTTATAATGGCCGGCCACCTAGACTTGGGTTCAAGCTAGGGCCGGCCACCCATGGACCAAGGCTTGGCCGGCCCTAGATTGGTTCCCAAGTTAGCTTGGCCGACCCCTATAACATGGGTATGAAGGTGGGTATAGGTGGGTATAGTACTCTATAAATAAGAGGCTACGATAGGGACCGAAAGGAGGAATTGGTTTTGGTCTCCCGATAAAATTAAGTATCCCGTGTTCGCCCCGAACACACAACTTAATTTTATCAATAATAATTCATTCCACTAGAGAACTATTATTGAACTACCGCACCAATCCCAAATTATATTTTTGGGCTCCTTCTTATTATGAGTGTGTTAGTCTCCCTGTGTTTAAGATGTCGAATGTCCACTAATTAAGTGAGTTACTGACAACTCATTTAATTAATATCTTAGTCCAAGAGTAGTACCACTCAACCTTATCGTCATGTCGGACTAAGTCCACCTGCAGAGTTTAACAAGACAATCCTTATGAGCTCCTCTTGGGGACATTATCAACCTAGATCACTAGGACACAGTTTCCTTCTATAATCAACAACACATACTATAAGTGATATCATTTCCCAACTTATCGGGCTTATTGATTTATCGAACTAAATCTCATCCATTGATAAATTAAAGAAATAAATAACAAATATATGTGCTTGTTATTATATTAGGATTAAGAGCACACACTTCCATAATAACTGAGATATTTGTTCCTTTATAAAGTCAGTATAAAAGAAACGACCTCTAATGGTCCTACTCAATACACTCTTAGTGTACTAGTGTAATTATATAGTTAAGATAAACTAATATCTAATTACACTACGACCTTCCAATGGTTTGTTCCTTTCCATTTTGGTCGTGAACTACTGTTTATAATTTATAAGGTACTGATAGCATTATTTTCTGTATGTGACACCACATATTATGTTATCTACAATATAATTAATTGAACAACTACAAATAAATATAGATAATTTGACCAAATGTGATTCTTTATTCAAAATAAATATCTACAAAAGCTTAGACTTTCAGTATACACTCTAACAATCTCCCACTTATACTAATGACTAAGCAGCCATATCTGCTGCCATACATCTGATTCTCATCCCCTCCACATGCCAATCAAAAGCTTTTGCTGGAAGGGCCTTAGTGAAAGGATCTGCCAGGTTATCTGCTGATGCAATCTTAGCGATGACAACTTCTCCTCGCTTCACGATATCTCGTATCAGGTGGTACTTGCGCTCTATATGTTTACTTGCCTTATGGACTCGTGGTTCCTTCGAGTTTGCAACTGCACCGCTATTATCACAATAAATTGTGATGATTTTGGGCAAACCAGGAATCACATCTAAGTCTATTAGAAAGTTCCTGAGCCATACTGCTTCTTTAGCTGCCTCAGAGGCTGTCACATACTCAGCTTCCATGATAGAGTCCGAAGCGCATTTTTGCTTAACACTCCTCCATGCAATCGCTCCACCTCCTAAAGTAAACACATAGCCTGATGTAGACTTACTGTTGTCCCAATCTGATTGGAAATCTGAATCCGTGTAACCCACAGGGAGTAAATCGTCTGCTTGGTAAATTAGCATATAATCTCTAGTCCTTCTTAGGTACTTTAATATATGCTTTATCGCAGTCCAATGTCCTTGTCTAGGATTACTCTGATATCTGCTAACCATGCCCACGGTAAAATAGATATCAGGTCTCGTACACAGCATTGCATACATAAGGCTTCCTACAGCCGAAGCATAAGGAATTCCTTTCATGTCCTCTATCTCCTTTGATATTTTCGGAGACATTTCTTTAGATAGAGCTACTCCATGCCTAAAAGGTAAGAAACCTTTCTTGGAATTCTGCATGCTAAAATGAGCAAGGATTGTATCTATATATGAAGCTTGGGATAGACACAATATTCTTTTCTTGCGATCCCTTATAACTTTGATCCCAAGAATGTGTGCACAATCTCCTAAGTCCTTCATATCAAATTGTTTGGACAACCATACCCTTACGTCTGATAATACCTTGACATTGTTGCCAATTAATAAAATATCATCTACGTATAGTACAAGAAATACCACCACATTTTCGTTACACTTCTTGTATACACAAGACTCATCCGGACACTGAATAAATCCATATGACTGGATTACTTCATTAAACCGGGTGTTCCAAGACCTTGAAACTTGTTTCAGTCCATAAACGGACTGATTGAGCTTGCACACTAGATGCTCTTTGCCTTTTTCAATGAACCCTTCTGGTTGCTTCATATGGATGTTTTCTTCAAGACTTCCATTAAGGAAAGCTGTCTTGACATCCATTTACCAAATCTCATAATCCATATGAGCGGCAATGGATAAGAGTATCCGGATAGACTTAAGCATGACTACCGGTGAAAAAGTTTCCTCATTTCCTCATAATCGATTCCCTCTTTTTTGAGTGTACCCTTTCGCAACAAGCCTTGCTTTGAAGGTTTCTACCTTCCCGTCTGTCCCTCATAATCCACTTGCATCCAACGGCTTTTACACCATCAGGTGGTTCTACAAGCTCCCAGACCTTATTAGAGTACATAGACTCTATTTCAGAATTCATTGCCTTTTGCCAAGATACTGCATCTATATCTTGGAGTGCTTCGTCATATGTTCGGGGATTAGGTTCATGTTTACCCGAGATCAAGTCCGAAGACTCTCCCAAAAACATGAATCTCTCAGGTTCCCTCACAACTCTCCCACTACAACGAGGCACCGTCTGTGGTTGTGTATCATGTGTGACACGTGTTGCAGTCTCTTGTGGTACTTCATCTTATACTGTTGGTACTAAAGTAGACGTGTCCTCTCTAAGTTCTTCTAAAACAATTTTGCTACTGGGCTTGTGATCCATTATATAGTCTTCTTCTAAAAACTGGACATTGGTGCTAACAATGACCTTCTGGTCTTTAGGACTATAAAATAAACCACCTTTCGTTCCTCTGGGATAACCCACAAACACGCGAACTTCTGTACGAGATTCTAACTTATCAGCATCTGGTTTCAGCACATGTGCTGGACTACCCCAAATCCGAATATGTCTTAGACTGGACTTACGCTCATTCCACAATTCTGTGGGAGTAGAAGATACTGATTTAGAAGGTACTAAGTTCAGAATGTGCGCTGCCGTTTCCAGAGCGTATCCCCAAAACGAATTTGGTAATTCTGAATAACTCATCATCGATCTAACCATTTCCATAAGAGTCCTATTCCTTCGTTCTGCCACACCATTCTGTTGGGGTGTACCAGGTGCGGACAATTGGGATTGAATCCCGGCCTCTGATAAGTAATTCCTAAACTCTCCTAAGAGGTATTCGCCACCACGATCAGACCGTAGTGTCTTGATACTTTTACCTAGTCGTTTCACCACATCAGCCTTGTACTCTTTGAACTTATCAAAGCACTCGGACTTGCGGCGCATTAGGTAAATGTATCCGTATCTTGAATAATCATCTATGAAAGAGATAAAATATTCAAAACCACCTCTCGCCTGGATAGACATAGGACCACACAAATCAGAATGAACTAATTCTAACGCTTCTTTGGCTCTATACCCCTTGGCCTTAAAATGTCTCTTGGTCATTTTACCTTCCAAGTAAGATTCACAAGTTGGAAAATTTTCCAACTCTAATGAACCCAAGAGTCCATCGGCTATAAGCCTTTGAATCCTACTTAAGTTAATATGACCAAGCCTTAGATGTCAAAGATACGCTTGGTTCATTTCCGAAGGTTGTTTTCTCTTATTAGTGTTAGAAGATGTGTTATAAATGTCCATATTTTGCTTTGTGGGAGAAATTAGATTTAAAGTATATAAATTGTCAACTAATGCACCAGAACAGATAATCACTTTATTTCTCTTTATAACTACATTGTTATTAAAAGAAACAGAATATCCATCCAAATACAGTTTAGAAACTGAAATTAAATTCTTTCTAAAACTGGGTACATAAAGACAATTTCTTAAAACCAATTTTCTATTCCTATCAAAAGATAAGTAGACGTCTCCCACTGCAACAACCGCCACCTTAGTAGCATTGTCCATGTAGACGGTTATCTCTCCTTCATATAGTCGTCGGGTTTCCTGGAACCCCTGCAAAGAATTGCAGACATCATCAGTGGCTCTCGTATCTACACACCAGGTGCTGGTAGATAACACCGCTAAACATGTTTCAACAACTAGAGCATGAGATATACCTTTGTTGTTTTGATTCCTACGAGGACAGTCCGCCTTCTAATGCCCTGACTGCTTGTAGACGAAGCACTTGCCCTTCGGCTTCTTCACTCCAGCTTTAGGTCCTGTACTCTGAGATTTATTCACTTTCTTTGCTGAGCTAACTTGTTTCTTCTTCTTCTTTCCTTTCGGTTTAGAAGTAGAACCATTTTCAGCATAGTGAATCTGAGAATTATAACGAAACAAACCTTCTGTTGCCTGAAGTTCTGTCAGTAGTTCCGCCAAATGAATATACCCTTTTATTCATATTGTAATTTAGGCGGAATTGCTCAAAACTTCTAGGTAGCGTTTGGAGGATCATATCGATCTGGGTTTCCCCATCAATTTCTCCTCCAAGTATTTGTATTTCATTTAGATAAGCCATCATCTTTAGGATATGATCCCTCACGGGAGTATCCTCTTGCATGGTGGCTGTCATTATCTTTCTCATGACTTCTTACCTAGAGGCCCGATCCTGGTAACCAAAGAGTTCCTTGAGATTGTTCATAATATCATAAGCTGTTGGTAAATCTTGATGCTGATGTTGCAATACATTTGACATTAAAGCCAAAATGTAACACCGCGTCATCTCATCTGCTTTTACCCATTTCTTATGATATTCAATCTCCTCTTGGGTAGATTCACCAGTGGGTGCATCAGGGCAAGGCTCAGTCAGTACAAACTTATAGCTTTCAGCAGTAAGAACAATGTCCAGATTCCTTTTCCAATCTATGTAGTTAGGACCAGTAAGTCTATTCTCTTTTAGTATAATGGCCAGTGGGTTGAAAGTCATCCTAAGAATCACAAATAACTTTTGGTCAGAACTCTAAATTTAGAATAATATTGATTCCTCAAATAATACTATTTTAAATTAACCAACACCTCAAGACACCGTGAATTTTGTATGCCACGATAGTGTGGACGTATACAAATTCATCATTTGTAAAAGGAGGGTGTAACCCATTAATTTTATTATCTTGTCAACCTTACTTTTTGACAAATAAAATTAATAGTTGGTTTCCTTTGGTCACACGAGTAATAGCAGTGACTCCGATGGGGAGGATACTATTAGACGTGCCTAAGTGTATACCATTACTTGACACTAAGTCCATTAATAAGATTGTGCCCCTTCCGATGGGGAAGATCACACACTCTTTATTAATTTCCTATAGTCATCCAAAATGGAAGTTTGATCTAGTGATCCACAAACAAACTCATCCGATATGGAGGAAGGCACTCAGAGCCAACGCGCAAGTTTGTTTGCATCACTTACAAACCAGTAATGGAGACCGTGGAATTTATTAAAAATCCCTCTCCCACTTAGTTATTTAAAATGAGGAATTTTGACTATGCTAGCCTACTTAACATGCATACTAACAAGCACACACAGCACAACATAAAAGCAATAAATAGAAAAATTAATTTTCAACTATTATGACTTTTATCTATTGTTGTCCTCCGTGCGTTGTCATCCGTAGCTGCTACCATTTTTGGCCACCGCCACCGAGTCTAGTTGTCGCATCCATCTTGCTCCTTGTTCCGCTGCGTCTCTGGTCCTTTAAAAGTTCCACGCCTTGCAAGATTCGATCCGCGACATAAATAGAATTTTACATTTTTCGATCCTATATTCCTCGAAGGAATGTACATGTATCTAGATCAAAAAATAAAATCCAAATAAAACTAAATACAGCTCCTGCTGTATTTTATAATACAATCATACACACAATAAAATGCCCTTGACATGTCCAAGGGTTCAATCACACACATAATAACTATGAGCCATAATAGTTGGATCCTGTATCCACAAAGTTATCACATCCTACTATTATCCTGCCTAAATTATGTATGACATGTGCATAATTAAACTAATACCAAATACACAGAGGCAAAACCCTAGCTCTGATACCAATTGTTAGTTGCTACTCGGAAAATCTAACGGTTCCACTGTACAAAAATTTTGTACAAAGGTCTGAACCTTTTCCTAGCTACCATGTGTTCTTTTAAATTAAACTTGGATCGCCTGCGGAACTTAACACGTTTGATCCTAAGTTTAATTTATTTGTTCTTTTAAGTTTAGACTTGGATCTCCTGCAGAACTTAACACGTTCGATCCAAATCATCTAGGTCACGAAGACAATTAAATATCTATTTCCAAAATCGGCTTCCAGTACTGCATGGCGAGGCACATAGCCTTCTTGGATATGGGAGCAACCACCACCGACTAGACAAAGCCTTTTAAGGAAATTAAATATTTAACCTTCTCATAGTAACCCTAAGTTAACCTCTAAGAACAATCAAATAACAAGGAAAAGAAAAAACAAAAGAACACAACATCAAAAACTAATTCGAAAAAACTAGAATCGCATGCCTCTTGTATTTGGTATTTTTACATGGAGATAAAACTAACATGATGCGGAAAACAATATTAGTTATACCTTTCTTAGTAGATATTGACCTCTTGATCTTCTACTGTATTCCTCTTCTAATCTCGGACGTTGTGTGGGCAACGATCTTCCGAGACAAGAACCACCTAGCACCTTCTTCTCCTTCCTTCAAGTTTCGGCCAAGTACAAAGCTTCCAAAGGATGAAGATCTTTTTTCACCAACCAAGCTCCAAAGGGATGCAAGCTTTCTCTCCTTCTTCTCCAAGCTAAAATCCGGCCACCACTTGATCTCCAAGAAGGATGAGAGGTTCGGCCACACCAAGGAGAGAAGAGAACTTGAAGGGGCCAGCCACACCAAGGAAGAAAAGAGGGAGAAAATATAATAGAGGTTGTTCCCACAAAGACACCCAAACCCCCTCTTTTATAATCCTTTAGCCTTGGCAAATAAGGAAAATTTAATAAAAACTTCCTTAACTCTATTGCCATTGAAAAGGAAAATTTTAATTAATTAAAATTAAAATCCTTTTCTTAGTGTATATGGCCGGCCACAACAAATAAGCAAACAAGGAAATTTTTCGCTAGAAAAATTAAAGCTTCATAATTTGCTTCCGGAGAAATTTTAAAATAAAATTTCTCTTTAATAATCCCTTCATGATTGATGCTATAAAAGAAAATTTCTATAATTTTAAAATTTATCTTTCCAACATGTGGATGATAAATAAGTAAAGTTTTTACCAAAATTAAAATCAACCTTTTAATCTACAAATAAGAAAAGAGATTTAACTCTTCTCTTAATCTTTTGTAGAATCTTATAAAAGGAAAAATTTTAATTTTTAAACTCTCTTTTAAATCATGTATTCCACATAAGAAAAAATTTAAAATTAAAATTCCTTTTGTATTTATAATGGCCGGCCACCTAGACTTGGGTTCAAGCTAGGGCCGGCCACCCATGGACCAAGGCTTGGCTGGCCCTAGCTTGGTCCCCAAGCTAGCTTGGCTGGCCCCTATAACATGGATATGAAGGTGGGTATAGGTGGGTATAGTACTCTATAAATAAGAGGCTACGATAGGGACCGAAAGGAGGAATTGGTTTTGGTCTCCCGATAAAATTAAGCATTCTGTGTTCGCCTCGAACACACAACTTAATTTTATCAATAATAATTCATTCCACTAGAGAACTATTATTGAACTACCGCATCAATCCCAAATTATATTTTTGGGCTCCTTCTTATTATGAGTGTGTTAGTCTCCCTGTGTTTAAGATGTCGAATGTCCACTAATTAAGTGAGTTACTGACAACTCATTTAATTAATATCTTAGTCTAAGAGTAGTACCACTCAACTTTATCGTCATGTCGAACTAAGTCCACCTGCAGGGTTTAACATGACAATCCTTATGATCTCCTCTTGGGGACATTATCAACCTAGATCACTAGGACACAGTTTCCTTCTATAATCAACAACACATACTATAAGTGATATCATTTCCCAACTTATCGGGCTTATTGATTTATCGAACTAAATCTCACCCATTGATAAATTAAAGAAATAAATAATAAATATATGTGCTTGTTATTATATTAGGATTAAGAGCACACACTTCCATAATAACTGAGGTTTTTGTTCCTTTATAAAGTCAGTATTAAAGAAACGACCTCTAATGGTCCTACTCAATACACTCTTAGTGTACTAGTGTAATTATATAGTTAAGATAAACTAATTCCTAATTACACTACGACCTTCCAATGGTTTGTTCCTTTCCATCTTGGTCGTGAGCTACTGTTTATAATTTATAAAGTACTGATAACATTATTTTCTGTATGTGACACCACATACTATGTTATCTAAAATATAAATTAATTGAACAACTACAAATAAATATAGATAATTTGACCAAATGTGATTCTTTATTCAAAATAAATGTCTACAAAAGCTTAGACTTTCAGTATACACTCTAACAATATGTCAACTCCTATTTGACCTCTTTGTTTGTCCAGTACTTGATTGCCCTTGACCTTTGTAGACTTTTCAATCTTGTCAACTCCGATTGGACTTCTTTATCAGCCAACACTTTTACATTTTTTTATCTGTTAAGTATCTGATCAACTTGGATCTACTTAGACTTTTCCTACCACTATACCTACAATTACCTATCAGGATTTATGCACTTGCACACTTGGCAAAACTGAACACTGAATACAACATAAACCTAATTTAAACCCTTTGAAACATGATGCAGATAGGTCAAGGGGCTCAAAAGGATATAGGAGAAACTAGAGGGGCATTTCTGTCATTATACATGTTAAGGGTTTGAGGCATTAAAGAGGCACTGTTCGTCTTCGATAAAGGAGGAGAGGGCTTGGGTTTTTAGGGGGAGCCGTCGTCAAGGACAGAAAGGGGGATGTTGTGGCTTCTCCACGCGGGCATCACCTCGGAGCCTGATCAGCGCCACCCCAGTAGGGCTTCGTCCCCAACGACCAGCGCCGCCCCGGTAGGCTTCGTCCCCGGCGACCAGCGTCGCCCCAGCGGACGTCGTCCGCAGCGACCAGCGCCTCCCCAGCGGACGCCATCCGCATCGACCAGCGCCTCCCCAGCGGGCGCTGTCCCCAGCGACCAGGGCCGCCTCAGGCCACTGCTGTTGCGGCCATCCTCTCACGCCAGCGTTCGCCGACACTTCCAGCTGCTATTGTCGCCTCCAGCGGCTGCGGATATAGCCACCGGCACCTCCGGGCAGCCGTCGTCACCCGCCGGAAGCCACCACTGCCTCCCCCTGCGGTCACAACCGCTGTTTTCAGTGGGCGTCGGTATCCTTAGGGCAGCCGCCGCCTGCGCATTGTTTGTTCGCTCCGACCTCCGAGCCGAGATGGGGTTTTGGCCATAGAGTCGTGTTGTGTTTCGCTATTTATATTGTTATTTTGCTTGTGAGTTATTCGTATCATCTGGCCTGCGAGCCACCGCTATATACCGGCTTGTGAGCCGTTGTATTGTTCCGGGCCGCTGCGACTCGATTAGCGACGCGACCAGCTCATCCATCCATCCGAGGGCGCCCCCCGGGGCTAGGGTACGTTACCGTACCTCTCCTGCATTTATTTTACTATCCTGTTATTAGTATTCTGCTGCTCATATACTTGTGGAATTCGCCTCGAGCACCGAGGTACCAGAGACCGGGGCGACCCAGTCACTAGATGCAGGGACTGTTGACTAGAGGATTCTTGGCGACTCAGTCAACACAGAGGACAGCTCACTATCGGGTCATGGGGATGCGGTCAACTTTCCGGACACGTCACGCCGGCAGGTCCGTCTTCTCAGCTTCCCGACAGGATCAAAACATATCACGATCACTTGATTGAATTGACCACTTAGGGTATGATTGCACCAACAACTATATACACAAAATCATCCCAATCTTAAAGAAATCTTGCATTTGAAGCACAATATATAGTTACATTTTGAAGGAAAGTTCTATTGATCTTGAGCATAAATGTTGATTCAAACCATATGGAACCACCATATCGAATAGGATATTCTAGCAATGCAAGAAGATAAAACACACTTTCCCATTCAAGACACCTAGAACCCAATCAATACAAATATTAGCCTAGTTTCTCTCATTCACATAGAAAAGGATACACCCTTGCTATTTCTTATTAAAAACTCATGATAAAAAAAATTATTTAAACAACTGATGGAAGAAAGATATTCCTAATCCTATTCTTTTCCATTAAATATTTACTTTGATAATATGTTTGGTGAATTGAATATACATTGGACCAAACAAGAATTTCATATTTATAATATATAGAAAATGGAATTAGCGTAGGTTATATGGATCAACATCTTTCAATTCATTGACAACTCAATTCAAGACAAAGTACATTGATGTTTTTTTTAATACTTTGACTTCACAACTTTTATATTACAATATTCGACCAAAAAACTAAAAATAATTATGCATACAATCATAAATATTGAACTTGCAATTAGGAAAAGGTATATTGAGGCATTCTCCAATTTTTACACACAACATAAAATACCTAATCTCGTGTTAGTGTATCCATCCATTGCTATTAGAATACCTTAACTAACAATGGAAATCCTTTTAAGAATCTTGATCCATTCCTTGGTTCTTCATGGTGGACTTAGATGCCTTGAATAATTTGAAAGAAAATTAACATGAAGAACCATGAAACTATGTAGCATGCCAATCTGATCTCCCCAAAGTGAACTCCAAGTTAGGACTGTTGTGTTCTTGATATGAACCATTTGAGTCGTTCGATGTATAATAATTAAGATCCTGTTGAAATTGCAATCAAAATTTTAGAAATGTTGAAGAAGTGCAATGTTTCACTGTGTATATGAAAAATGAAGTAAATACCTCAAGTAGTGCAGATTGAAATGGGGAAGAATGAGAACATGATCGAAGCTCACTATAGATGGCGTCATTTGATGTGTTAATTTGTATACCAATGCCTCTGTTGGTTGTTTGAAAAAGTAAGAGCAAATATTTCACTAAATATTGTTACATATAAAGTGATTCAGCTGAGTTTAATCGGTGAATAATACAAATTAATTAAAGACTTACTCTAATTATTCTAGCTAATGATGCAATAATTAATAAAGAACACTCGCGAGTATTAAAAACAACATGTTTATGTTTTAAGTAAAAATGTACTTGGATGGAAATTTCATTAATTAAAAAAGAACAATGCAAAATAATTTCTCTAGAAATTTTATCTTATTGTGCACAAAAAATATCTTAATGTCAAATCTTTATTAGACATTTATTTAGGTTGTTCCAAAACGTTTACACTATTTCATTCAAACTATTCCATGCATGAAAGTACTTCTCTAAGTTTCAAGTGTTATATTAATTTTGATCTACTTAGATTTTTCCACTGCCGACACTTATTGACTTCTTCAATTATAAAGTATCATATATGTCAAACTTGACCTACTTGTAAAACCATATTGATGCTAATTAAACACAAACCTATGACTATACATCAAAATATCTTGGTTGATCTCGACAAATTTAGATGTGATTGTACGAACGATCTCCCCAATTATCACTTAGTCGAGCTTGGCCATTTGGAAAACAATTGCACCAACATTTCTTTGTCTTAAAGTCCAACCACTAGAACCACCTTCCCTTTTAGAGGGGGAAACTATTCTTCCAATCCCAAACTATAGCCAGGAAGGAAACACTCACTACAAAGGTTTTAGGCTATGTAGAATTTTCACATCTACCTTGGGAGAACTAAATTTGTCCAAATTAAATAAGCTTCTAGAACAGCTCCTAAGAAGACTTAGACATGCTAACATTAGATGCTCCTTTTATTTCGGTTAGATGCTTCAATTGAAATGAAGAGAGGTATATGAAGAGTGATTGTCCAAAGTAAAATAAATACAATGAAATTTAGAAAAGAACATTTCTTCAAGGGCCGCTTGTGGCTAAACATCCTTCTCCTCTAAAGAAGAAAAAGAAACCTCAAAGAAGAAATATGTAGCATTTACAACATGGGATCATCATATCATACCAAAAAAATAATGGGAAGGGATGTAGCACTAGTGAAGGGGGAGTATCACACAAAATTGGTGATGTAGTCAACTCTTATATAATTAATGAATTTTTGATGTAATTTCTAGTTTAACTAACTTATTGAGTAGGACTAAGGACAAAAAAAAGGATGTCAAGAAACAAATGAAAACATTAGAGGGCCAAGTTACTTCATCTTCATGATTGTGCAATAGGAAAATGTACATATTCATTCTTGGGCTAAGAAACTCAAGATTGAAATGAAAACCTTAAATTGCAATTGGATAAATTGGACAAAAAAAAACATTAGGAAAAAATATCCCAAGGCTCATAATATTTAGACATGATTATTGGGAGTCAAAGGGTATATAACAAGGATGATTTAAGATATAATTAAAAAAATAATTAATTCAACCATAATTGTTAGTGGTCAACAAAACAATAAATTATTTAGACCTTCAATGAATACAATCATAAATGGCAAGAAAATGTCTATGAAATGATTTCCTAGAAAAAAAAAATAACTCAATTAAGGCCCATCTTATTTTGGATTTCAAAATTTGCCATTTCTTTATTTTTGAATGGGTTAAGTTGTTTCAATAAATGACAGAGGAATGGTTAGTTCATTCCTTGAACATAATTCATAAACTAGGGGTTCACTCATGTTAAATACTATATTTAATTAATATTTGTATTTGTAAGCGTTGACGAACAATCTATAAAAAATTATATACTTTTATAAATAAGAAAAACTTTAAAAATATATATAGTAACACCAAGAAAATCGTGAATATGAAACTTTTGAATATTTATATCAAAAATTAGATATAAAAGAAGGGGAAAGATATATTTACAAAATATTTATAGCAATAAAGAGGAAGACAGAGATCTTATCCAAATAATTAAGATGTATTAAAGATGAGTGCAATAAGGTACTAGTAAATGATGAGGAAATAAAAGAAAGATGGAAGATATATTTTTATCAACTTTTTAATGAAAGTTTAGATGACTAACTTAATTTTAGTAATTTAAGTAGGTCAAATGAATATAGAAATTTAATTTTTTTCCCATAGAATTCAAACTTTAAAAGTAGAGAAAATTTTAAATAAGATGCAAAATAGAAAAGCAGTTGGACCAGATAATATTCCGATAGAGATATGAAAGTGTCTTAAAAAATAAAGTATTGAATGACTCACAAAGTTATTTAACTTGATATTGAAAATTAAAAAATATCTAATCAATGGAGAGTAAGTACACTAGTTTCCTTAAATAAGAATAAAGGAGATGCACAAAATTATATAAATTATAGGGTAATAGAAAAAACACTAAGGAAGGAAACTATGATGACCGAAAATGAATTTTGATTTATGTATATAAGGTTAACAATAGAAATTATACATCTTCTTAGACAACTAATTGAAAAGAATCAAGAACGTACAAAAGTAATCCTTACACATGGTATTCGTCGATCTAGAAAAATTTTATGATAGAGTCCCAAGAAAAATTATATGGAAAACTTAGAAAAGATAGATATTAGCAAAACATAGATTGAACTAATTAAGGATATGTATAAGAATGTAATAACAAGAGTGAAGACTTCAAATGGATTAACTAAAGTATTTTCCATAAAGATAGAGTTACATTAAGAATCAACTCCAAGTCTCTATCTTTTTACACTAATCATAGATGAACTCACTGTACACATCCAAGATATAATATCGCAATGCATATTATTGTAGATGATATTATTTTGATAGATGAGACACATGAAGGAGTAAATACTAAAGTCGAATATTAGCAAGAAATACTAGAAGTGAAAGGTTTAGGCTTAGTAGAGTAAAGACAGAATATATAGAATTTAAGTTTAGCAATATTAGATATAATGAGACAATTGTTAAGATACTACAAGAAAATATGACTTAAGAAATTGATTTTTAAAATAGAATTAAATTTTATTTTAAATTTTAGTAAATTTGAAATGGATTTACTATGGAATTACTAATCTGATGCACTTAAATAAAATATAACATACAAAAAAAATATTTGAGACAGAATTTAAAACGAACTAAAAATGAATTTACAAAATAATTTTTTATAAACAAAAATAAATTTAGATTCAAAACATAATCTAACATGAAATTGTATTTGTCTTACATTTGTCGGTGCCACTATCGTAGACGCACTCGTGACCAAATAACCACTTTAGGCGGTAGCCACATTGGATGCGTGAGTGATTAAATCGCAGTGGTCAACCACCTCCTTGGCCACGCACGTGACCAAATAGCATGGCAGTCGTTGCATGAGCCGCTGCTTTATTTATGAAAAATATTTGTATATTTTCTACAAATACAAAAAATGTCTACAATTTGTAATTAGATGCGGCGTCAAAATGATGATAATGGTTATCTTCTGAATGAGTTTATTGAAGGGGTCAAAAGATTCTTGAAGTTTGCCTATAAACATCTGATTTGTGTTTATGATAACAAAATAAGATATTCATGCAACAAGTATCGTAATAGAAAATTTTTAAAGGAAAAGGATGTGTGTTATCACCTCGTCAAAAATGGATTCACTTGTGGCTATGAGTAATGATAAGAACATGGTGAACCATTTATTGATTTGTGAATGGAGAAGAGGTGGAAGAGGTATGAAGCTCCATTGTGAATGGGACTTTAGTCCCACATTAGGAGCTCTAAGGAAAATAGGTTAGTTTATATTAATTCACATACATTGAGGATATAAACAACTGCATGGGGAGAGACCCTCTCTCTCACGCGTGTGTGCGTAGAAGGGGTGCAAATCTAGGATCCGGATTGCATTGAACCATGTTGACTCGTGTGTGGGCACGACCTGTATGCGTCGAATGCCAAATCGATTGGGGCAAAATTTGGCCAAGCATTTGCCACATAAAACTTTTTGCTGCTTGTGTAACGGATGCATTAAAGAAAGATTAATGTAGCCAAGTGAAACGTTGGCATTACACAGCTGGCAAATAATAATCATTAACACTGCTATTGGTCTGAGCTCCTATATAAGGAGGTTGCGACCATAGGCAAAATGTTATGCATATAGAAAAGCAGCAGAAGTTCTCCGCCTACATTCCCACCTCCTCTGTTGTGCAACTTTTGCTCGATGGAGTGCCGTGATAGTTCGGGCACCTCTCAGTTCGCCGTGACCCTCAGTGTTTGGGGAGAATCACGGTTCGCCGTTGTATCCTGGGAAACAGACGACCCAAGAAAGCCTCAAAGCATAGTCGGGGGTGAGGCGAATCTGTTTCAAGGAAACTGCGTTCATCGCAGGCCTCAGTTTACTCAGTTCACTCATCTGACCACTTTCTAGGCTTCACTCTGTTGTTCGGTAGCAATTCGCTCGACAGAAGCCTGTAACTTGTTCGGCAGCAACTCGCTCAGTAGAAGACTGTAACTCGCTCAGCAGCAACTTGCTCGGCAGAAGCTTGCAACTCACTCAGCAACAACTCGCTTGAAAAAAGCCTGCTCTTCACTCGGTCAGCCTTAAGCTTCACTACGTCGGCCTCGTCACTCGGTCGGCCTTAAGCTTTGCTCGGTTGGCCTCTTCACTCGGTCAACGTAAGCCTCTATTTTCGGTCTACCTTAAGCTTCTCTCGGTTGGCCTTAAGCTTCACTCAGTCAGCCTCTTCACTCGGTCAGTCTCTTCGCTCGGTCGGCCTTAGCCTATTTCGCCCGATCGACCACTGTGAAGCATGTGTTCATCACTTGGCAGACAACAACCCCTGCTGGTAGTTTGAGATTATCAGCTCAGGTCATTTCAACATATAAGTTGAATTTATTTCGTGTAATTTAAATTCAACTAAGTCCCTGAAAATCTCTGGCAACGGATTATTTTATAGAATAATCTTGAAACAAATTCTGGTTTTGTTAAGATGATCACAGAACAGAATGTTAAAGTGCAACAGACTCAACACCTGAAGGCTCCCTCTGCCCCAATTGGAACTGTGTCAATCAATCATGGAGAAAAATCAGAGAAGTTCAGTGGACTGAACTTCAAGAGGTGGTAGTAGAAGATGCACTTCTACTTGACCACACTCAACCTAGCTCGGTTCTTGATCGAGGACCCTCCCAAGCGTGCTGAGGATGCTGATGCGCAGACCATCAGTGCAGTGGAGACATGGACTTATTCTGAGTTTCTTTGCAAAACTACATCCTCAACTACCTTATCGACTCGTTGTACGCTGTCTATAGCATGAAGAGAACGACTAAGGAGTTATGGGAGTCCCAAGACAAGAAGTACAAGATGAGGATGCAGGGGGAAAGAAGTTCACCATGGGCCAATTCTTGGATTACAGAATGGCTGACTCTAAGACGGTGATCAGTCAAGTCCAGGAGCTTTAGGGGATCTTGCACGAGATCCACTCAGAAGGGATGGTTCTGAGTGAAACCTTCCAGGTGGCTACTATCATTGAAAAGCTGCCTCCCGGCTGGAAGGACTTCAAGAACTACCTGAAGCACAAGCGGAAGGAGATGAATGTGGAGGAACTCATTGTTAGACTTCGCATCAAAGAAGACAACAAGAGTTCAGAGAGAAAGTTATTCTCTCAAACTACTATGAAAGCCAACGTGGTTGAGCATGGTCAAAGCTCGAAATGGAAGAACCCCAAATCTTCTAAGATGGGACCCAGAGGAGGCATCCGTAAGAAGTTCTCTGGGAAGTGTTTCAACTGTGACTGAGTGGGTCACAAATCTTTGGAGTGCAGGAAGCCGAAAAAGAAGCAAGAGGCCAACCTGAACGAGGGACTAGAAATGGACGACCTCTGCGCAATGGTCTCATAACTGAACCTGGTCGGTTCAAACCCGTGACAATGGTGGATTGATACTGGAGCCATCAGACATGTGTGCTGCAACAAGGAGCTGCTCCACAACTTCGAAGAAGTCACTGGAGACAAACTATTTATAGGAAACTCAGCAACCTCGGACATCATGGGCCAAGGAAAAGTTGTGCTAAAGATGACCTCGGGCAAGGACCTCATTCTGAACAATATGTTCTATGTTCCAGAAATTCGAAAGAATCTAGTGTCTGGATCATTGTTAAGTAAGCATGACTTTCGTATTATTTTTGAGTCAGACAGAGTTTATTATCTAAGAATGGAATGTTTGTAGGAATGAGCTATGTATCTGATGGGCTGTTTAAGCTAAATGTAATGGCGATTAGGCCTAAGATAAATAAAAATGAAAGCTCTTCCACTTATATTCTTGAGTCTTCGTGTTTGTGGCATGGTAGAGTAGGACATGTTAACTACGATGTGTTGCGTAGATTAATAAACATGCAAAGCATACCTACATTCCACCTTGACCCAAAACACAAGTGTGAGATTTGTGTTGAAAAAAAAATGACAAGGTCATCCTTTCAACTTATTGAAAGAAGCAACGAACCATTCGGGCTAATTCACACTGATATGTGCGACCTCAAAGGTACACCAACACATGGTGGGAATAAATACTTCATCACTTTTGTAGATGATAACACAAAATACTGTTCTGTGTATCTTCTCAAAAGTAAGAATAAAGCTATAGAGAAATTTACACTATAAGAATAAGGTTGAAAATCAGCTTAATAGAAAGATTAAGGTGGTTTGAAGTGACCGAGGTGATGAATATGTATCATTGTTCACTGAGTTATGTGTTGAACATGGGATTAGACACGAAATTACAGCTCATTATACTCCTTAGCAAAAATGGAGTTGCTGAGCAAAATAATCAAACTCTAAAGGAGATGATGGATGTTCTTCTATTGAGCTCTAGATTGTCAGAATTCATGTGGGGGAAGCTGTGTTAACAGCTAATTACCTTTTAAATAAGGTGCCCTAAAAGAAAATAGATAAGAGCCCTTATGAGTTGTGGAATGGAAGACAACTGCCCTATAAATATTTATGAATGTGGGGGTGTCTTGCCAAAGTGTTGGTGCCTGATCCGAAAAGGATTAAGATAGGACCAAAGACTGTTGATTGCATATTTATTGGATATGTACAAAATAGCAGTGTCTATCGGTTTGTTGTGTATGAATCACAAATACCGGATATACACAAGAACTCGATAATAAAATCAAGAAATGTCTCATTCTTTGAACATGTGTTTCCGTATAAGACCCGAGAGGATGCTAGCTCCTCAAATCAGGCATATGAAACACAAGGTGAAGATGATGATGAGGAACCAGTGGAGGTTGAGCTTAGACAGAGAAAAAGAGCTCAGGTAGAAAAAACCTATGGATCGAATTTTATTACTTTCATGTTAGAAAGTGAGCCCCGAAGTTACTCAGAAGCTGTAGGCTCTTCTGATGGACCTCATTGGAGAGAGGCAATTGCATCTGAAATAGACTCTATCTTGCAAAATCACACTTGGAAACTTGTGGATCTTCCTCCTGGAGCAAACTACTAGGTTACAAGTGGATCTTCAAGAAGAAAATAAAGTCAGATGGCACAATTGATAAGTATAAGGCCAGATCAGTAATCAAAGGATACCGATAACGAGAAGGCTTTGATTACTTTGATACGTATTCTCTGGTGTCAAGGTTAACTTCCATTAGAGTATTGTTGGCTATTGTTACTCTATGGAATCTCAAAATACATCAGATGGATGTAAAGACTGCATTTCTAAACGGGGATTTAGAAGTGAAAATTTACATAGAGCAACCTGAGGAGTTTTCTATCTCAGGATAGAAAAATATGGTATGTAGATTGGTGAAGTCATTATATGGTTTGAAACAAGCACCAAAGCAGTGACATGAGAAATTTGATAATGCCATAAAGGAATGTGATTTAAGATTAATGAATGTGATAAATGTGTCTACATGAAAATCACAGAGAATGACTATGTTATTTTATGTCTATATGTAGATGACATATTTATCATTGGGAGTAATGATAAGATAATCAAATCCACTAAAGATATGTTGAACTCAAGATTTGACATGAAAGACATGGACCTAGCTGATGTGATTTTAGGAATAAAAATTCTTAGAATAACAGAAGGACTTGTTCTTAGTTAGTCTCATTACGTGGATAAAATTCTTGAGAAATTCGCCAAGGGTAACACTGCATTGGTACGAACGTCGATAGATATGAGTCAACATCTATCAAAAAATTAAGGTGAAATAATCTCACATATAGAGTACTCTCGAGTGATTGGAAGTCTGATGTACCTGATGAGTTGTACACGACCAAACTTGGCCTACGCAGTAAGTAAACTGAGTAGATACACGAGTAATCCTGGTGTTGCACACTAGAAAGGGATAACAAGAGTACTGAGGTACTTGAGGTATACTCGTGAATATGGACTGCACTATATGAGATATCCTGCTGTGATTGAAGGATACAATTATGCGAATTGGATATCTGATATAAAAGACCCTAAATATTCGAGTGGATATGTATTCACTCTAGCAGGTGCAATCATTTCCTAAAAATCTTTTAAACAAATTGTAATAACCAGATCCATGATGAAATATGAGTTTGTAGCTCTTGACAAATGTGCTGAAGAAGCTGAATGACTACGATAATTCTTAGAAGATATTCCTATATGGCTGAAACCTGTGCCAGCAATTTGCATACATTGCGATAGTCAATCAGCAATCGGTCGGACACAGAGCTATCTGTATAATGGTAAGTCTAGACATATACATCCTAGACATAATGTCATTAGACAACTACTCTCAACGGGAGTTATCACTGTTGACTATGTGAAGTCAAAGGATAACCTAACGAATTCGCTAACTAAAGGATTAAACAAAAAGTTAGTTACAAGCTCATCATGTGGAATGAGCTTAATATCATTGTCAGCATTCAGTGCAGAGGACACCCAACCTATGCTGACTGGAGATCCCAAGAACTAAGTTCAAAGGGACAACTAATTTGCACTAACTAGACACACTATAGAGTAACGACCCAATGAATTAGTGAAGGATGGAGGTTAAGCACACGACTTTTAATGATCCAAAAAGAGTAATGTGGAATACTCTTAAGAGATCACCTATATGAGAAAGAAGTGGAACCGCTTCGAAGAGAATTAGAGGCACAATTCTTAGAGCTTCTCACAGAACCAGACATGCTCATGGCCAAGAACGAATGCACTCATGAAGAGCCTTGAGTGAGATATGTCAATGCTTACACAGACGGTAAAATAGTTCAAGGATATCGTGTCTACTATCAGCCAATAAGCAAACAGATCTTTACAAGGGAAGGTTCAAAGGGTAAAACCTACCTGTCATATACTGGACTTAACTGCTGAATGTTATCACATACCCTATCTCCATTCATATAGGGGATTGTTGTAGATTTGTGAATGGAGAAGAGGTGGAAGAGGCATGGAGCTCCATTGTGAATGAGACTTTAGTCCCACATTGGGAGCTCTAAGGCAAATAGGTTGGTTTATATTAATTCGCATGCATTGAGGATGTGAACAAATGCATGGGGAGAAACTCTCTCTCTCATGTGTGGGTGTGCAGGGGGTGCAAATTCAGAGCCCGGATTGTACTGAATCATGTTGACTCGTGTGTGGGCACGACTTGCACGCACTGAATGTCGAACCGGTTAGGGCAAAATTTACCCAAGAGGAACAACCAACATTTTGCCATGTAAACCTTTTTACTGCTTGTGTAACGGATGCATTAAAGAAAGATTAATGCAGTGAAATGGATGCATTAAAGAAAGATTAATGTAGTCAAGTGAAAACGTTGGTGTTATACAGCTGGCAAATAATGATCATTAAATGAGCATTAACATTGTCATTGGTCTGAGCTCCTATATAAGGAAACTGCGACCACAAGTAAAAGGTTACACAAATAGAAAAGCAGCAGCTCTCTACCTACGTTCCCTCCTCCTCTGTTGTGCAACTTTTGCTCGACAGAGTGCTCGTGATAGTTCAAGTACCTCTCAGTTCACCGTGACCCTCAGTACTTGGGGAGAATCATGATTCGCCGTTGTATCCTAGGAAACATACGACCTGAGAAAGCCTAGAAGCACAGCCGGAGGTGGGTGAATCTGTTTCAAGGAAACTACGTTCGTCGCAGGCCTCGATTTACTCAGTTCACTCGTCCGACCGCTTTCTAGGCTTTCTGCTGTTCAGCAGCAATTCGCTCGGCAGAAGCTTGCAACTTGTTCGGCAGCAACTCGCTCGACAGAAGCCTGCAACTAGCTCGACAGCAACTCGCTCAGTAGAAGCCTACAACTCACTCGGCAAAAGCCTGCTCTTCACTCGATCGTCCTTAAGCTTCGCTCGGTCGGCCTCGTCACTCGGTTGGCCTTAAGCTTCGCTCAGTTGGCCTCTTCACTCGGTTGGCCTAAGCCTCTATTTTCGATCGGCCTTAAGCTTCGCTCGGTCGACCTCGCCGCTCGGTCGACCTTATGCTTCACTCAGTCAGCCTCTTCATTCAGTCGACCTCTTCGCTCGATCGGCCTTAGCCTATTTCGCCTGATCGGCCACTATGAAGCATGTGTTCAACACTTGGCAGACACCGTCCCCTGCTAGCAGTCTGAGATTATCATCTCAGGTCATTTTAACAGATAATTAGTTGAATTTATTTCGTGTAATTTAAATTCAACTAAGTCCCTGAATATCTCCAACAACGGATTATTTTGTCGAACACTATTAAAAAAAACTAATGATTCTATTGATTCTGAAAGAGTTCATAATGAAGATAGATCTCATTATAAAACTATGGTGATTGAGGGTATTGATCAAGATTTTGATTGGACTTCAGTAAGTAATGAACAACCACCAAATTATAATGCATAGAAATTTTTTTAACTTTTTAAAGGATGCTGATGAGCCACTATGGAATGGTTGCAAAAATCACACTAAATTTTCAGCCATGACATAATTGTTAAATCTTAAGTCTGAGTATAATATATCTAAGGCATGCTATGATACACTTGTGTCAATAATAAAAAGCATGTTATCAGAAAGTGATAATTTACTATCAAATTTATATAAAACAAAAAAGCAACTTGTTAATCTTCGACTTGGTTATAAGAAAATTGAAGCATACGTGAATAATTGTGTCATATATTATGAAGAATGAAGGACTACAAAGAATACCCCATTTTCTTTCATCCCAAATACAAACTGAAGAAGCCTGAAGTGAGAAAAGAAGTATCTTTTCATGTCTTATGGTACTTGTTATTAATACCAAGACTTAAGAGGCTTTATGCATCTACATATACTTGTTAACGGATGACTTGACATACAAAAAATCATTGTGTAGATTAAAAAATGTCACACCCATCTCATGGTAAAGCTTTGAAGCATTTTGATCGCACTTGTCCTTCATTCACCTTAGATCCATGCAATGTGCAACTTGGATTATGCACAAATAAATTTAACTCATTTGGTCATTAAAGTACCACCTTATCCATGTTATTTACTGTACGAAAGTGCTACAAGAATTTTTATTTGATGAATTTTATTTGTTGTTTACTGCAATTCTTTTTTGTTGAATTTTTTCCTATATTCTCTTTTGCTAAATTTTGTTTGCTAAATTTTTTATTTATGTGGTGCAAGATGTCAAATAGAAGGATAAAGGATATTCGTTCCAACAAAGGAAGATCAAGGGGGAGAGGACGATGGAGATAACAATCTCTTATAATACAAGATGAGTATGTTTATTTAATTCTTATTAATGATATACAATTTGAAGAAACCATTTACATAATATTTACTTTAATGATGTTGTATGTAGGCAATATGATACAATGCCTGAACTTGACAATACACCAAATGAAATATAGGTGTGCAAATTTTATCTTGATATTGTATTTAGTATATTACATACATTTTCAAAAGATGATGAGGGAAGATAAATTTCAAAAAATGATATAATTAATGATGTAATTAATGATGCTCGATATGAAGAAGGTAGTTCTATCAGTAGTTCGATGAAGAGAACCTAATCAAGGGTCTCAGATTCCATTAAATATTAATGAACAAATAAAAATAAACATGACTATAAATAAGTAAGTCATATAAACTTTAAATTTAATAATTTATGTGTCTAGTTTGCAATAAATTTTTTTTGTTATAATATTCTTAATTTTGTTGTCTTTAGATTTGTTAAAATTGAGGTTCCTCGTGAAATTACAAATGATATCAAAGAAATGATTAAAGGACTATGACCAAAATGGAAAAAGGTGTCTAATGATATTAAGGATTTACTTTGAAATTTTTTTAAGGTAAGTAATATATTTTAAATTCTAAAAAAATATCTCATTTTGTATGAATTAATTCACCTTTAATACTATTTATAACCATTGATTGTATTGGATCATGCGGATGAGATATAAATGGGATAATTTTTATAGACAGAGAAATAAAAAAAGGTATAGAATTAAAATGCAAGTGAGAGATACAGGGCAACAATTCATTTGCTAAGAAAGTAACATTATCACCTATACAAGAAGATTTAAGAAGAGAACCAAATATATTAGATATGATAGGTAGGAGACTTGAATAAATGGAGGCTAATATATGGAATGACTTGGTTAAAAATAATTAGAATAAAGAAGATCACAAGATAAATGTGATATTGCACTTAAGAATAAAATGATAATAAAGGATGGGTCTATTACCAAATATATTGGGATTTAATTTCTCTTGGAGCACACCATGAGAGGCTAGTAAATCTCTTTTTTATGTGTTTATTTCAATAATTTACACATCTCATTTATTAAATTTATTTCATTTAGATTTAAATTCAATTTATCTCATATGATCTGTTATATATTGACATATATTTATATAAGCTTATAGAAAAAAGATTTAGGATGAGAAGTGGATGAATTTGAGATTTTTGAATGAATGTATAAAAGGAAGCAAGGTATTGGAGAGTCTGTGGACAACAAATTGGCCCGAGTTAGTGTAAGTTAATATAGTTAATTGTTCATTAATATTTTATTATATCATATTGGCATCTCACTTGTTTGTTTTTATATTTATTAAACTAATATAAGTTATTGTAATATGGACATGAACAATATAAATAAAGATGAAATATTGATGATCATTTTACTCATCTTTCATTCAATCTCAAATCATGGTATGATGTAGTGAGTGACCAAAGTGTTAGGGCCAAAAGAATTTGCATATCTCTACAATGGCATGATATTGTTCACTTTTGGCATATATCTCCACAATGATATGATATTGTTCATTTTGGGTCTAAGCCCTTATGAATTTATTTTTGGGCTCTATCCAAAAGGCATCATACCAATAAGATATCTTTATTTTTTAAACTCATGATCTTTTTCATGTATTTTCAATGTTGGACTTCGATTGTATTCTCAACACAATGTAAGAGGAGGGTGTATGGATTTAGATGCAATCAATACTTTGGAAGATCATATAATGGAAGTTCCAACGAAATGTGCTCCAATGAGGAGAACACAGAACTATCAAAAGAAATTGAAGACATGTGTGCTACTAGTAAGAAGACAGAGAAAGAAATCATTGAAAGCCAAAAAAAAGTTGGAAATCATTATCATAGAAAATATGCAGAGGGAAGAAAAACTTATTGAGGGAGGTAGACAAAGAGAAGAATCTCAAGGAGATGGTTCGTAAGATGAGGCAAGAGATGGAATATACAAATCATTTATATCCAGAAGGATATGGTCCCCATGAGTGTCATGATAAATGAAATAAAGATTAAAATTAGTTGGATGATATGAATATTTGGATGATGTGAATATTTGGATAATGTGAGTATTTATTTATCTTGATGTTAATTATATGATACTTTTAGATTAAAAATTAATTATTTTAAATATTTTTAATTTATTTGAAATGTATGATTGCTTCCGGTAAAATAATATGTAGATGAGAAATATAGACATAAAATATAATAAAAAATTTAGTGATAAATTTAAATATGAATTTTGTAAACAAATTTATAAACATTAAAATTATTTTTGATATATTATTTGAGGTAGACTAATGACAGAATTAAAATAAAATTACAGAAAGAATTTATATACGAATTTATAAATAGGATTATAAATAGATTAATATTATTTATTATATCATTTGAGACAGAGTAATGACAGATTGAAAATAAAATTAGAGACAAAATTTATATACAAATTTATAAATAGATTAAAATTATATTTGTTATATAATTTGAGACCGACTAATAATAACAGATTTAAAAAAATTAGAAACAGAATTTATATTCAAAATTACTTTCATTTGGCCAAATTAAAACTAGATTTATAAATAATTTTTTAATCTATTTATGAAATTAGAGACAGAATATTTCAGTCTCAAAATTAGCTACAGGACTTTCAATAACAGAATTTTGAGACAAAATATTCCATACTTCAAACATTCTTTAGAGAAAGAAAAATAGCTTTCAAAGATGAAATTTTTTATCTCTAAAGCTCTATTTTCTTGTAGTGGGATAGGGGATAAGGAGTTATTTGTAACTGAGAGTTTTAAGTATTTAGAATTATTTTTACAAAATGATAAAGGGATTAAGAAATATGTCTTACATAGAATATAAGTGGAATGGTTGAAATAGAGGAGAGTTTCAGGTTTTCTTTGTCTTCGTAAAGTATCTTTAAGACTTGAAAAAAGTTTTATAAAACAACAATTAGGCATGCTATGTTATATGGAGTTGCATATTGAGGTGCTCACTTGGCTACCAGGATTCATAAACTCTAGTATTTAGCCTGGAGGTCTAGAGTTTGAATCTTGGGGAAGGCAAAAATCCACTGGCCAGGGGTGGGAAGACCTAGTGAGTAACGGCACGGCCGAGGGTCGTCGGTCGACAACATAAGGGGTCGCCAGTTTGGGCCGCCAGTTGGGCCGCCCAAGGGACCGCCGAGGGGCCGCCTTGGGGCGTCCAATGGAACCGAGGGGTCAGGTCGTTACAATAAAAAGGCGAGCACATGAGCATAAGATAAGAGTTGTAGAGATGAGAATGTTAAGATAGATGTGCGGATAGATAGGATAATAAATGAACATATTAGAGACAAAGTTTTGATTACACCTATCGAGGAAAAATTCTAGAAGACATGTTTATAAAGATGATATAAGCATGTACTTAGATGACCAATAAATACTCTAATTAAGCGATGTAAAATTATGACAAATGTTCATATCAAACGAGAAGAGGAAGGTCAAAAAAGACTTAATAGCAATAATAAAATAAGATAAAATTTATTTAAATATAAATAATGATATAGTATGGGATAGAGCCTAACTAATCGCGTAGAAGAATCCATATATTCAACCCCACTTGATAGGATATGCTTGGTTGTTATTGTGATTGTCGTATTTGCAAGAGTTGGATTGGTAGAATACTTGATTAATATTCATGTCATTTTTGTTGATTCATGATTAACATGCCATGTTTATAGCTAGTGAATGTTGATTGTATGTTGAGTGTTTATATCTAATAAAACTATGATAACTTGTATGATAGACACGCTTGATACATACTTGGCATACCTAAGCATAGTATTGACACATTAATTTGATACTTAGTATGATAGGTACCTTAAGTGTTAGAAAAACTCAATTACTAATTATATAACCACACTTAGATGAAATGATTAGGATACAACTGCATCCATCTCACTCAATACTCAAAATTACCTTAATTGTCATTATGGAGTGAGAAGTTAGGATGGTAAATTTGGTTCCAAAATATTTATTATGTTGCATATTAATTGGAACAAAATAACAATTCCATTCATTAATCATATAAATGAATAATCACTGGGAAACTAGTGTACTTAATCATGTACAATTAGTACTAAATGATCATTATTGAAAGTTTGTTAAATGTGAATAAAAACATTAGGTTCGCTAATGAAAAAAAATCATAATATTTAGCCCAACTTATCATTAAAAGTATAAAATCACTATAATTGCTCATTCATCAACCAAAAAAAAAAAATGTAATTCTAATCCATATTATACATGTAACAAAATGAGAGAAATATGACATGCACATTAGAAAAATAAAATGAAACTTGGTTTTGAATATAAACTATTGAATTTTTTTATTTTTTACTTTAGTTGGTACTAGGTATCTAAGGCACGACTAATTCTAAGGGTAATCGGATTTGCCCCAAAAAAATTTCTCTGCAGCCACTAAGATAAATTGGAAAATGCTCGTGGAGGCTCATCCTAGCTAACAACCAGCGTTCTCAGGTTTGTTACCCATTGGAGGAAAAAAATCTCCCACAATATGTCATAATTGAGTCTCAAACTTCAGATGTCTGATCTATTGGTGAAGGGCCTAACTATGACATTAACCATCAGTGTAAATCGGGAAGCGGTCTTGGAGGCTCATCCTAATAATAACGTTCTCGGATTCGTTACTCATTGGAGGAAAAAATCTCTCATAATGCCCCGTAACTGAGTCTCGAATTCCAAATGCATACCTGATCTATTGTTGAGGGTCTGACCATAACATCGTTGCCTCGGGGGAGAAACTATTGAAATTTTTGATCCTATACAAACTTGTGTAGAAAATATAAATTATAATTATTTTACATGAAAACTTAGATTTAATAACAATTTTGCCATTCAATCATTTGGAGACTTTATTAGTTGACTGAGGAAATCAAAATAGAGTCATCGAACTTGATGAATTGAACCACCTCACATCAAGTAACTCAAGACTTGTAGATGAATTGAATTTGGAAAAAAAAAAAAAAAGACAATTAGCATGGTGGAGCCATATTCACCTTGGTTAAATTATATTTAGCTCAAATATGCGTAATAAAACCATAGTTAAATGTGGTATATGCATATACTAAAGTTCATGAGTTATCATAGACAACTAAAAGCCCAAAATTATAAATATAACTGAATATCTTAACATTCATGCTTTCCTTGGTATTATTCGATGACATGCATTTTGTAATTCATTAAATATTAATATCGACATTAAGTTATCATATTATTTTTTATGTATAATTTTTGATCCACTATTGATCATTAATACTTATTTCTTATCAATTCATTTTCCTATTCTAATAATTCCAAAATTGTTTGAGCCTTCCCTCTAAATTAATATTTATTTGGGCATTTATTAATTTTCATATAATGTTTTTAATCATTCTACATGCAATGTAAAGCATAATGAACTTGAGAAACAGACATATTTTATTTTGGTAGAATTTAATTAAAATATATTTTGAAAATAAAATTCAAATTATGCAAAAACAAAAAGAAAAGTGGATTCCACTTTGTTAGCATTGCATTCTTTACACTATTTTCTTATTGAATTATGATTTAATAGCTAATCAATTTTGATAAGGAAAAATATGTTAACCAACATGTAAAATAAATATTACCTGATATAGTTAATCAGTATATTCATTCTTTAGTATTAATAATTATACCTCAATTTTTATGAAAAATTTATCAAAGCCTTCTATTTGATCAATATTTAAGTATACTCCTTTACTATTCAAAGCAAAAAAAAAAAAAAAAAGAGAGTTACCAACTTGTTAACAATAATACAATTAACCATGATTTAATCATATAAATTTGATTACAATGTCCAAAAATAACCTTAATTTATTTGGTAAATCTATTACATTTATGATTCATAGATATCGCAAAAAAACAGTCTTGAATCAGGAAAATTTTAACTGAATTTAAATTTGTAGAAACACATACAGAAAGAAGCTCTTGTTAATTTTAAAATAACATAAAAAATGCCATCTTTTGACAGAAAATAGATATGTTTTTTTGAGGGAAAAAATAATTAATTTTGTGTGCTACATTATTTAATGGAATTGGTTGTCTACAGACACCAGAACTCAAAGTGAAACTTTTTAATTACATAAATATGTTGGTTGTTTGTAAATAAATGCTGCAGGCAATTGTTTTGTCATAAATACTATATCAATTTTTATGTATTTAATTAGTTCAATTAATGTATAAACGAGGTGCTTAAAATATATATATATAGACAAGATCATAGGTGAAGATTTAATTTCCCTAGCACAACAACTGTTTGAAGGAGAAAAAGCTCGACCTAACTTTGGAAAGGTTTAATCAAGATGATCAACAATTCCAGAATTAGGAATGAGTATTTTAATTTCAGTCAAATAAGCTTTTGAAGATTTAACTTTAGATTCACAAGTCACTATATTAGCCCCTACTGGTGAATACATAAATTACTATACGTAGATACATGGCATTTTTTAAGCACAACTGCCATGTAAAAAGCTCGATATTCGCAAAGAAAACACTGACAAAGGTGTCATAACCCAAGCAAGGACTATCATTTACTTTCCGACCATTCAACTCTTCCTCATCTCTCAGTCTTCTAGCTACTTTAATTAAGTTTCCGCATTAGATCTCAAACAACATAAAAGGAGCAAGGAGGAAGAAAAGTTAAAGCTGCCATGGCAGCAGCTCTCTGCACTGGGAACTCGGAGTCAATCTTGTAATCTTTATATTCTAATATTAAAAAAGAAAGCAAGAAAAATTAATTACCTTGATGATGAAGTATTATTATTCCACATGAGAGCCGAGTCCAACTCCTGATTCTGTTTGTGTGCGTCTAAGCCGTTCACTACTGTCTGATTACAGTTACCTGCTGCCAAATCTTCATCGATGGAGCCATCTGATCGACCTTAATTAATTTCACATGCATTTAGTCACAACAGATGGAAATGGAGAGTGACCGAGAAGTTACCACAAAGCAACTTGAGCAAAAGAGAGGCGGAAGGCCTAGTTTACCTGACGAAACTGCAGGTCTGTCAGTCGACTTAATGGTTCTGTACATCTGCAGAGAGAGAGAAGCAAATTTAACAGAGACCAAAGAAGTGTAACAAAATAAAAAATCTTTCTTTCTTTCTTTCTCTATTTTATTAGCAACGAGGTTGATGCTTTTGTTAACATCACTCCCGGGGTCGCCCTCTCCCTTCTCGCTCTTATAATTGTGAAATGATGGCGTCTTTTTAAATCTGTCGCTGTGCTGTGCTTCTTTTGTATGAATGAATGAAGGGGCTGTCCCCCTGTCTTTGGAGCGACACGACCATTATTATTCAGTCATTGATTTAGTCAATCACTACGTCCATCCATACACCTTGGCAATTGTGCAACTGCCTCTCTCTCTCTCACTAGAGAGAGAGAGAGAGAGAGAGAGAGAGAGAGAGAGAGGGGGGAAGAAGAAGTAGTCGACATTAATTAACTCTTGACTTACCTGCAGGTGACTTTTGACATGGGCTAGGGTTAGATCCTTGACATCCATCAGCTCCAGAATTGATTTTGGCGTAGCTCCTGCAGGCCATGGCCGTCGCCGGATTTTAATTAACGGCAGTGAGCTACCAAAACACGCTATGCACTATGTGTGGCACGTACTCTCGTGGCCGCCGAGAAGGTCGACGGCGTGGACGAATCGGTCGTGGAGGCTGCTCGTCCAGCGCATCCTCGGCGCCCTCGCGCTGCGCCTCGTTACGACCGCCGCCGGGTAGCCGGACGACAGGATGAGCCTCGACCTCATCGTCACCTCGCGGCGCGAGGCGTCCTGCGGGTGGTGGCGGTGGCAGCTGAAGAGGCTCGACGCGGACGACGACAGACCCACCAACCAGCTGGCCGGCGGCGCCGCCTGCTGGAAGCGCGCGGAAGCGTGGCTGTGGTAGTCGAGCGGGAGGGGACTTCCCCTCAGGAGAGCGTGATTCCAGCAGCACTCTTCCCGTCGGTGCTGGTGCCCGTTCAAGTAGATTGGAGTACCGTCGATCGGCGTGGTGGCAAAACAAAGATCTGAAGCAGTACTGAGGCCGCAGTATTGAGGCTTCCCCGCCGCCTCTGGAGAATCCGGTGCGCTATCAGTCGCCGGCGGGCCGATATGCAGAGACAGATCCGGCGAAGGCACAGTTGACCTAGCAGCTTCTCTCTCCCTATACATGACGCCAAACCGAGATTTGCATGCAGAAACCACAAGCTAACTACAAGAACTGCCTAGAGGAAGACGAAGTAGTGAAAAGGAAAGCCTCTCTCTCGGCCTCCTCTCAGTAGCTAGGGCACAGCATGTGTATGCGAGAGTATAGATGTGCGCAGAGAAGTATAGAGGAATATATGGTGTAACAAGCTTTAATGTATGCGTGCCTTTGAGGCTTCTTAACTTCACAATTTAATTTTCTAAAATCTAAACTCATCAAAATTTAAAAATAAAAATAAAGAAAAGCAAGAGAGAAAAAGAGAGATTGAGAGGAAAAGGAAAAACTTTTCTAGGTTCCTAGCTTAGTGATGAAATATTGGGATGAATACGAGCACTATGGTCAGTTAACATGTGCCCAACATGTTCATTAAATAGTATGGCTACTGCACATTAACAAGTTGTAGAATTAATATAATGGAGGAAAAGTTTTACTCGACATGAGGATTTTTTTTTTTTCAAACGATTAAGTGAAATATAATTCTGGTAAATAATAATAATTATCGGCAAACTTTAGCACATTTACAGAATTTAAAGTTGTTTTAAAAAGTATGGGGGGTGACAGGTACTGCTAGATAGATAAAGGAAAAGAAACCTAACTGATGTGTCTGATGCCTTTATATCATCCTGCATCATGCTATCGTTAGAAAGGATTAGTGTTCTGTTAAGTGTGATTAGCAGTGAGAAGAAGCATTAAACATGCGTGCGTGCGATCGATAAGTTGTTAAAGTATTCAGGAAAAGTCAGGTGCCTAACTTTCGTGCAGGAATATAATTGCATTGTTGGGGTCACACTGATATACTACCCTTTGGTAACAGAAAGGTGCAGTGAGATTTTATAATTAACACAAACTTTCTAGTTCTAACCCTCATACTCCCAAATATCCCATTCTAAAAGCAAACGAATCTGGTATATAAAAGAGATAAAAAAGAATTATTAGAATTGACCGGATCAAATCATCAAATCAAATCAAATTAGTTTTAGGATTATTCTAATAATTCTGTTATAATTATTAGAATAATTCTCAGAATAATTTTTAGAATTATTCTGTTATTTATTAATTGGTTAATTGATCGAGTACTTGTTTAAACCCTATATATTGTATTGTCTTGAGGACAAGTATCAAAAAAAACAATAAGATTAATTATTACTCTCCTATTTTATCTTCTTTCTATTCTTCTTTTAACATGGTATTAGAGCCATGATCCTTCGTTCCTTCGCTTCCTCTTAATTCTCCCTCACAAATCCTCTTCCCTTTCTTTTTCTGCCGCCGTCCAAGACAAAAGAGGAGTTTCTTTTTTTTTTTTTGAAACCCCAAAACAAGACGACAAAAAAGGGCTTCTCCTTTTGTGCTACCGCCGCTGTCCACCGAACGCCGACCAAACCTCGACGTCAACAACAAGTGGTTGCTCCAGCCAAGGCTTCTATTTCCTCCAAGAGGACTTTTTTTCCGGCGATCCAGTCTCTCTACAAGATAAGTTATTTTACTTTAGATGTCAAATACTCAACACTATCAAGGAGGCCAAAAACAAAATTCAATCCGATGTCAAATTTGTCGCATCATTGGCCATATTGGATATCTATGCCCTAAAAGATTTGATTACTCTCGGGTAAAATGTCAAATTTGTCACATCATTGGTCATCCTGGAAATCTATGCCCTCAAAGATTTGCCTCAAATTTCATTGGTGATTCTACAATCTCAAGACAACCGTCTATTTCACAAGCATATCCTAAAGCTCTCTCATCTGTGCCTACTTGCGGTAAAACTCCAGGGTTTTCATCTACTGATTGGTATATTGACACTGGAGCTACTCATCATGTCACATCGGATTATAATATCCTTACAGACGTAATGTCATATTATGGCTCAGATACGGTTCAAGTAGGCGATGGCTCAGGTTTGCAAATTGCTAATCTTGGAAACACATATATTCATTTATCTAATCGAACTTTTCACATGCGCAATATCTTTCATGTTCCATCTATCACTAAAAATTTACTTTCTACCCGTCAATTTTGTCTTGATAACAATGTCATTTTTGAGTTTCACCATAATCATTATCTTATAAAAGATAAAGGAACAAATGCTATTGTGTTTCATGGAAGAATAAAAAATGGCCTCTACTATCTTCAAAGTTCTTCAATCAAAGCTTTTGTTGGTGAACGCACAAATAAACCAGCTTGGCATGCTCGACTTGGTCATCCTTCTCTTCATATTGTCCAGTCAATCATCAATAGGTATGGTTTACCTACTTCCATTACCTCCTCTCCATCTCATTCATGTAGGGCCTGCATGGAATCTAAAAGTCATAAGCTACCTTTCTATTCATCCGATTATGTTTCTAATTTTCCACTCGAATTAATTCATTCTGATGTTTGGGGCCCTGCAACTATTTTATCTAACCAAGGTTTTCAATATTATGTTACCTTTATTGATCATTTTAGTAAATATACTTGGCTCTATCCTATGAAAAGAAAATCTGATTTATTGGATATATTCTGTAAATTTCAAAATCAAGTTGAACGATATTTTAATCGTAAAATACTTTCTTTTCATTCTGATTGGGGAGGTGAATATCAAGCTCTTCATCGTCATCTTGTCTCTTGTGGAATTGTTCATCGAGTCTCTTGTCCTCACACTCCAGAACAAAATGGCTCTGCTGAGAGAAAACATAGACACATAGTCGAAACTGCCTTAGCTCTTCTTCATCATGCATCAGTTCCACGTAAATTTTGGGATGAAGCTGTTACCACTGCTGTATATCTCATAAATCGACTCCCTACTCCATTGCTCAAACATAAATGTCCTTTTGAAACACTTTATAATCAAACTCCTAATTACACTTTCCTCCGAATTTTTGGTTGCGCATGTTATCCATGGTTACGCCCCTACTCTAAACACAAACTTGACTCTCGTTCACTACAATGTGTTTTCCTTGGTTACAGCAATTTGCACCATGGTTATCGTTGCTTACATATACCAACAAGTCGAATTTATATTTCACGACATGTTACTTTTGATGAGACTCTATTCCCTTTTTCAGTATCTACTTCGATCTCTCCTCCAGATACAGGTGGCACCTTCTTAATACCACCTAATATTGTCAGAAATGATGGCATCCTAGGTCCTGCTCCGCTCTCTAATAACTCCCCTATACCATCAGAATCACCTCAGGATGCTGCTCCAATCTTGGAAGCCTCGCCGGTCGAAGATAATATGCTCTCTAGTTCTGAATCCTCGGATAATGCAAGTCCGTCATCTACATCACCTTGTCAGCCTACTTCCTCATCACCATCAACAAGTGATTCAGATGATAATGCTCCTCGTCGCATGCTTCCCATTAGTGACATTTATGAACGTTGCCCACCAAATGCGACTCGATATCCTCTTCCACGGGCTCTAGTGGTTTCTTCAAAATCTATTGAACCAACTTGTTTTACGCAGGCAAACAAGGATCCAAATTGGCGTAGTGCAATGGCTACAGAATTTGATGCACTTCTTCGCAATGGAACATGGAGTCTAGTTCCACGCACTTCCTCAATGAATGTTGTGGGCTCTAAATGGGTATTCCGTCTTAAGTATCGAGCTGATGGCTCTCTTGAACGATACAAAGCTCGACTTGTAGCCAAAGGTTTTAGTCAGCAACCAGGTATTGACTTCAATGACACTTTTAGTCCAGTCATCAAGATTACATCTGTCAGACTATTATTATCGATAGCTGTTAGTTCCAATTGGCCTGTACGCCAATTGGACATCTCAAATGCATTTCTCCATGGTCATCTTGAGGAAACTGTATTTATGGAGCAACCACCTGGGTTCATTCATCCACAATTTCCATCTCATGTTTGCCAACTTAAGAAATCCTTATATGGTCTTCGACAAGCTCCTCGTGCATGGTTTCATCGACTATCCAATTGGTTACAATCTCAAGGATTTTCTGGATCAAAGACTGACTCATCTCTATTTCACAAATATAATGATGGGTCTATGATATTTTTTCTTATTTATGTGGATGACATCCTGATAACTGGTAATGATCACAAGGGCATCATAACTTTATTAAGTATTCTCAATCAAGAATTTCCTACTCGAGATTTGGGCATTGCTCGTTTTTTTCTTGGTATTGAGCTTATTCCACATGAGGATGGTTATCTTCTCTCTCAGAGCAAATACATTACTGGACTTCTTCAAAGAGCCAAAATGGATGGAGCACGTCCGGTCTCTACACCAATTGCTATAAACAACTCTCCATCTTCATCCTCTCCTGCTCTGTCTGATCCACAAATTTATCGAAGCATTGTTGGAGCCTTACAATATGTCACTATCACACGCCCTGATATCACTTTTGCAGTAAATCGTGCTTGTCAATTCATGCATGCTCCAACTGAACAAAATTGGGATAATGTAAAAAGAATATTTCGTTATCTCAAAGGTACTATTCTACATGGTCTTCTTTTATATCGTCAATCGTCTCGAGATTTACATGCCTATAGTGATGCGGATTGGGCAAGTTCTCCTGAAGATAGACGCTCTACTAGTGGATATGCAATATTTCTTGGACGAAATCTTATCTCATGGAATTCGAAGAAGCAACCTACGGTATCTCGTTCAAGTACTGAGGCAGAATATAAAGCTATAGCAAATACAACGTCTGAAATTATTTGGCTTCAATCACTTCTCTCTGAACTTCATCTTGCATCAAATATTGCACCAAAAATTTGGTGCGACAATATTGGAGCAACATATCTCACAGCAAATCCAATCTTTCATGCTCGTACAAAACATGTGGAGATTGATTTTCATTTTGTTCGTGAACGTGTGGCAACTCAACAATTATCCGTCTCTTATATCTTTGCTGAGGACCAAATTGCTGATATCTTTACTAAGCCATTATCCAGACAACGTTTCAACAAGTTAGCAAGCAAACTCAACGTCAAAGATCTCCCGTTAAGTTTGTCGGGGGATAAAAGAGATAAAAGAGAATTATTAGAATTGACCGGATCAAATCATCAAATCAAATCAAATTAGTTTTAGGATTATTCTAATAATTCTGTTATAATTATTAGAATAATTCTCAGAATAATTTTTAGAATTATTCTGTTATTTATTAATTGGTTAATTGACCGAGTACTTGTTTAAACCCTATATATTGTATTGTCTTGAGGACAAGTATCAAAAAAAACAATAAGATTAATTATTACTCTCCTATTTTATCTTCTTTCTATTCTTCTTTTAACAGTATATATTGGCATTTATTGTGATGTGGCCCGGCTTTCCGTCGCTCGCAGTTGTAATACGGCAAATAGGGGGGACTCAGTCGGGGTCGAAGTCAAGAAAGTCGGTTGATATAACGGTCATGATTAAAAAGGGGTCAATCTTTAGGGCTAGCACGACCATATGTCTCGACCAAATGGTCTAGCCAATCGGACCAGTCACTGCTGGTCCTATTAGATCTCAAGTCCATCAGGAGCAAGGAAACCTTGAGTTGCAATAATTAGTGTCATTCAGAAGTGACTCAAGTATTTCTGTTGGTCCTATTGGACTTGTTAGACATATGGCTTGACCGGACCGGACTAATAGTCCGAGTGTTTTCTTTTATCAGAGTGTTTATGTCCTATTTCTAAGGACATACTCCCAAGCCTCTACTGGCCATTGGGTCTCGGAGCTACTTCATATGGATCAGATCGATTGGACTGGATGGGGAGGAGTGGGGAACAAAGTCTCCGATATCATATTATATTGAATGGCTTAGAATTGTAGGATAAGAAAGTTGTTGGGGTCGAAGGATATCCACATATCTCTACAATGACATGATATTATCCACTTTGGGCCTAAGCCCTCATGACTTTGCTCTTAGACTCTCCCCAAAACACCTCAAGCCAATGGATATCATACATCCTTTTAACCCCATGATCTTTACCAAATCTTTCGAATGTAGGACTTTGATTGAACTCCAACAATCCTCCCCTCAAACGAAGGACCATAATTATTCTCATGATCCGGGCCTCCCCGCAAGTATCTTGTCACACTGACCTGCTTTGGGCCTCCGAAGCATCCGCACCCGGTCACCTTAACCTATTCCGAACCTCGCTAACCTACTCGCTCTAGGCCTCCCCGCAAGCATTCAGTCATGTATCCTCGGCAACCATTCCCAAATAAATTTTGGTTGCTATCCAATTGATGTCACAAATTAACTCCCAAATTAATGTTCAGATCGAAAACCCATAACTACACAAAGCAATGTTTTAGTGTAAGGCCCGAGTCGAATTCTTCCGAGGATTATGCTAGCATTGTGTTGCTTCAGATTTAGAACACTCTTTTTGGGTTTTCTAGTTATGAAATGGGGATTTGGTATTCAAAATGTAAAATGAGAATAGAATTAAACTTGCTGAAATAACTTTTTCCTACTACAGTAATGTCTTAAAACAAACCGGAATTCAAACACTTAACACATACTTGCACTAAATGGAATTCAACCTAATTGCTACAATCAAACCTTATTAATTCTGAACATATCCAAAGCAAACTAGAGTTCTAATTCTAAACTCCCAGAAATTGATACTAAACTAAATCTTCCCAACCAGCTGAACCTTCCTTCTGGAACCGGATGCAGAAATTCACCTTAGGGCATTTTAGAACAGAAATTTGACAAAACTTCACTCTTCATCTACCTAAATACAATAGACATTAATTCAGATAATAAACTAACTAACTTAACAGCTAACAATTAGCTCTAACAGAATTCACCAGTCACAAACGAAGGAAACCGAATTGCAGCAGTACTGCTGCACAAAAATAGAATCAAAACATAACACACACGAACAGAAATCAGTAGAACAAATTCATGAAGAAATTAAGACTACAAAATAATCTAAGCTACGAACTAGTAAATTCAGAAACAAGAAGATCTAACTACAAATCAAACTGCAGGAAACTAAACATCCCTACACCCAAATCTCGGACCAAACTTGTCTTCTCCTTGCCGTCACACAAGGAATCTACAGAGAACACTCCAACAGAAGTCAGATGGTGTCCTCAAGCTCAAGACAAACTCAGATTCACTTGTATCAGCTCACAAATCGTCAGCTAGGTCAGTTTCTGAAATGGCTCTCTGCTGCACGCTGCTGCGTTTTCTGAAGCTGGAGTCGCGAGCTGGACGAAGGGAGCAAGGAACGTTGAAGTGCTGTCGGAAAAGGGTTCAGAATTACCGGAGGACCACCGCCGATAATCCCATGAAGAAATGGAGGCTCAAACCAGAAGAACGCCGCTGGTCTGAGCTGAAAATTATAGCTCGCAGCTATAGTGCTCCGCCCGCCAAAACGCTTCACTGATGAAGTACGATGGACGGAATCTGGTCGCCGGAGGCTGAGGAACTCCACGCCGATGAGGACAAGCTTGCTCGAAGATCTGGAAGAAGGGAGGGAGCTGCGTTCGCGCCGTCAAGAAACTAGCACGATGAACAGCAGGTCCCACCCTCAACTTCGTTCAAGGTCACCCCACATGGCATCTAGTCCGGACCATAGCCGGACCATGGCTCTGATACGATTTATTGGGACCGAATGATGTCCATATATCTCCACAATGACATGATATTGTTCATTTTGGGTCTAATCCCTCATGACTTTGCTCTTGGGCTCCCCCCAAAAGACCTCAAACCAATGGAGATATCATGTATCCTTTTAACCTCATGATTTTTACCAAATCTTTTCAATGTGGGACTTTGATTGAACCCCAACAGAAATAGACTTGTAAATAAATTCTTATTGAAAGGGAAATGTTTGGTTTAATTTATAGTTATATATGTCACCAAACATCCTTTCCCAAAGTAAATAGAGAATTCCATTTCAATAGCTACGGTACATGAATTCAGTATAGAAACATATACATTTAGTTCTGAACATTTGCAACAATAAGAAAATGTCATTGTTTGTTGAGTACATTGTTGATTAGTATCAAATAGATTAGTTTGGTTGTTCACCAAATCATCTAATGCATCATTCTAAAAAATGATGCATTTATCAAGTCAAGGCCATACAAAGAGGGTGGACACTGATTGTTGGATGCAATACATCCTTTATATTCTTCGTGACTCTTTCGAATTCATTCCCTTCAAATAATTCAACTTGCTCTCTTGCCCATTTTCTTCTTTTGATAATTCTCCCATTTTTATCTTTTAGAGTTCAAATCTTCTTCTATTGAAATAGTAATTCTAAAATATGCATGAAAGTATGCTTCCATTTTCATTCTCAACCAACTAAAATCTTTTACATATTGGGAAGATCAAAATGAAGACCGGCCAGAGTCTAAGATGTTAATCAGGTTGAATATAAACAACTCGTTCTAATACCACTTGTTTCGATCTAATATCGCAGAAGGTTAAGTCACCGTGCTCTCTTAAGATCGTCAGTGAAGAGGATGAAGTGACCTAAAGGCACTCCAAAAGAGAGTTAGAATGGTGTAGGGATGGATCCTGACAGACTACTCCGACTCTCAAGTTAGGGTTTGCTTAAGGTATTAATTATGTTGTAGGAGGAAGATGGAGAAGAAGGGTTGTACCTTGTGGAGTTGAAGAATAGAGCCGAAGTCCTTCTCAATTACCTTCACGAGTGTTTATATAACTATAGAAGAGCATTTCCATGTCAAATATTGCAGATGTCGCATGTCCCTCCGTCATCATAATATGCATCAGTGAGAGGATCATATCTGACAGCCGTTAATTGTCTTTCCATCCACTAAGTGTCACGTGTTTGGAAAAGGACATCTAGAAGACTAGGTCTGACAATTATATAACCACTTCTCCATTTACTCGATGTCATATGTTCTGGCATATTCACAGTTGTTGCCTATAGACTAACATAGGGTGTAGGCTTTGTCCGAGGATGGGAACATGAAGTTGATGTTAAGTGGCCTTGAGGATAGATGAAATCGAGATCCAATGCTAAGGCATGAATGATGCTAGCGATTGAGGCCGAGATATTGGTGTCGATGATGGGATCTGAGACTTAGATTGAGACTGGGAGAATGTCGGTGACAACTAAAGCTGAGGCAGGAAGAATGTCAGCGACTGAGACCGAGATGTCGGTGTCGATGCTAGGATCTGAGATTGGGAGGATGTCGACGACTAAAGCCAAGGTAGGGAGGATGTCAACGACTGAAGCCGATATGCTGATGTCAATGCTGAGATCTAAGACTGAGCTAGAGAGGATGTTGGCTAATGAGACCAAGACATAGATAGAAGATGTTGGACTCTGAAACTGAGATAGATGTTGACTAATGAGGTTGAGAGATAGATGGAGAATGTCGGGATCTGAAACTGAGACGAATGCCAGCTAATAAGGCCGAGACATAAATGGAGGATGTTGGGATCTTAGGCTGAGACTAAGACAAATGTCAACTAATGAGATTGCGACGTAAACAAAGGATGTCGGGATCTGAGATGAGTTTTAATATCTTTTTTGTCTCCATGAAAACTCCATTTCGTGGAGTAGGTGAGTGGAGTTAGCTCAATCAAACCTGAGTTTCATCAGCTCAATCAAATCTGAGTTTCATCTGGGCTAGATATGATTCTATTTGGGTTACATCTGACCCGCTTTGATAGATAGCTTAATACAACTTTTAGCCACACAAGACTTGTGGGGGTTGCAGGATTCTGTCACATCACTACTCTTTTTCAATGAACAATTGTCTAAATATGAGTCAATGTTAACTAGATAGGAGGGGTGAATAAACTATTAGAACCGGATGGCTGAGCTGGGAGAGAGGTAAATAGCGATCGCTTAAGAAATAAGGAAAAGAGAAATAAATAGCATGATCAAAAATATTTTTCATTCAAAAACTAACTCTAACTTCAGCTAAACAATTATTACATCAACTAAATAATTATTTAAAGAAACTTAAAATCCTAAGAGCATCCACATCAGCTACCCTATCCAAAGATTTTACCTTAACTTTTGAATAGGGTTACTAAAAACCCTCTGCATCAGTTACCTTATCCATTCCCTAAATTTAGATTTGATGAATAGTGATTCTCTAAATTTAGGGAATGAAACCTCTACCGTAAAAATAAAATAATATTTCTTTTTAATCTCTCTCCTTCCACTCAATCTCTCTCCTTCCACTCATTCTATAAATATAATAATAAAAAATAGTAGAAAGAGAAGAAAATAAAAAAAAATTAAGGATGATGGAAATTTTAGGATATTTGACGTAGTCTGTAGTGAAAAATGATTATCTAAATTTAATAAAGTGAGTCATTTACCCTAAATTTTAAATATATTAATAGAGAAACTGATATGGATGTTCTAAGATAAATAAAAATAATAATCCTAACCGAAACTACAAAATTATTTGGAACCTGTACATCATGATTATGGACACTAGAGCTCAACTAAGGGGATGGACTTGAGGTACCAACTTTTAAGTAAAGTTGATATATGCTGCGGGCACTAGAAGAAGTTGATGCGTGTATTTTGTCAACTCCTAATAAATCACTTATTGACTTATAGAGAAAGATCGACTTGAGATGCCAACCTCTAAAGTGAGATTAACCCACTTGAATTTATTTTCGGGAAAAAATTTCCAACTTAGTAAGATTGATGACTTAGCTAAGAATAAGTAGGTGTGATTAGTGATGTATATTTTTCGGTATCAATAATATTTAATGGAAATACTTTTTTTTTGTAATTTAGTTATCTAGTGATATGACTAATCCTAGAGGTAACCGGTCCGGTCATATATACAAAAATTTTCCACTAACCGCTAGGGTAAATCCGAGAAGTGTGGATGGGTCTGGTGGACGGCCCAGTATTACGAATGGTTCGAGCACTGCGGATGTATGATATACCTTATGAGATAATCCAATCCTCATTGCATAGGAATTTGTCCTACCGCTTACTATCGCATCATGTCCCACTTACTTTTAAAATATTATACGTACTAATAGTGGCTAGACCTGACCATAGACCGGATCTGAACTGGACCCGACTCGTAACTGGGTCAACGAGTCGGGTACCCATTGACCCAATTCCCAGGCCGAAACTGTAACTGACCTGATAGGGGGCAGGATCGATTACGATTCTAGCCCAAAAAAATCACTGGTTCAATTTTTTTTCTTTTGAACATCGGAACCACATGTTAACCGGCGGGTTCCAACCATTGTAACCATCGGTTCTAGCCATTGGGATAAAGGAGGAGTTTTTTTATATTTTTTACAATGATTGAAATTATTTGACCATTTTTTATCAATGACTATGATTTAGTGTATTTTACCAACCAAACTCTATAAATAGAGAGATCATTTCATTGTTTCTACACTATCATCTCTACTCTCATTCTCAATTCCACAATCTCTACATGAAGCAAGATCTGTTGGTGTGGTTAGCACTAACGATCTAACTCAAGTTTTGATGAATGACAAAATATGTTAAGTTAGTTTCGTTGTTATCTAACACTCTGACCGAGTGTGCAGGGGAAGTCCAGACAGGTCGACGGACTGACCTGATGTCTGGCACGAAGCCCAGCTAGGTCGACGGGCCGACCGGATAGCTAGCACGAAGTCCAAATGGGTCGACAGGCGGACCGGATAGCTAGCGCGAAGTCCAAACAGGTTGAAGGGATGACTGGACGTCTGGCAGGTAAGTGGAGGTAAGTCACTGGAGGGGAGTGACTGTGAGGACGCGTTCCCGAGAAGGGAACTTAGGCCCCGACCCGACTTAGAATCATTTCGGAACTCTAAGTTGAGATCTTGACTAGATTCTGGTCTCGGTGAAACAGAATCTAATTAATATTTTGTTCTAACTCTGTTTTACAGGAGACTAATATTTTTGTGTAGGGTTAGAACCGACCGGGATCGGTCGACGGGATCGGTCGACCGAACGTTTGGATCGGTCGACCGAACCCCCAAGCAGTAGTAGATTAGAGCTCCAGTGGATGAACCGGGTTCGACCAGGGGATCGGTCGACCGAACGTGGTTATCGGTCGACCGAACCGAGGATGAGCGTCGACTGGATCAGGCCGGGTGGACTGGGTCAGAGCAGGTGATCGATCGACCGAACGTAGTTATCGGTCGACCAAACCGGGGATAGAAGTTGGCCATATCGAAGCGGAGCGAGCAGATCGGATGAGGTGGAAGTCATCTGATCGGTCGACCGAACCGGGGATCAGTCGACCGATCCGCTTTGGGTCAACACAGATCTCGATCCTCGAGGATCTGGATCAGTATTGCAGAGACTATAAAAGGAGCCTCGAAGTGTAGCTTCAAAAAAAACAACTCGAACAGATCAATCGGTGATCTTGTACGCTGCTCACACTTCAACTACGCTCTGTGACTCCGACGAACCAAAGCTTCAAAGTTCTGTGTTTTCTTTTCGTTGGTATACTTTACTGTTTTCTAATTGTACTTCATCTTTGTAATTATTTACGAATTGATACTGATTGTCCATCGAAAGCACCCTTGTGTGCGGGCCTTGGAGTAGGAGTCGCAAAAGGCTTAGAACCAAGTAAAAATCTTAGTGTCCTTTTTCTTGTGTCATTTATTCTTTTTCCGTTGCGTACTACTCTTTCGAAATTTATAAATCGCTATTCAGCCCCCCTCTAGCGAAACTTTACGATCCAACAAGATCTACCCAACTCCAAAACGTCATAACTTTTGACTCGAATATCAGAACAAGACACTCTTATGCTTGAATCAAAGCTCGTTCAGAGACCAATATTTGTTACTAGGTAGAATACATAACCCAAAATTTTAAATCCTAAAACATCGTTTAGGGCATTTTGGAGGCTACGAACATATTTTTACTATTTTTAGTAATTTCTATTTTTATGATATTTAGGATATTTTTGGAAGTATTGCCTATTTTGAGTTAGGATATTATTAGCAGTTTTGTCTATTATGAGTCAGGATTTGTTTATATAAGCATTCTTTAGCTATTTGAGAGATTATCCTTTATTTTTAATAAAAAAAAATTGGTAAAACCTAGAGAACGATAGATTTCTCTTTATTTTTTCAGTCTCTCTTCTTTCCATCTCAAATTTTCCTTCATGTTAGCCCGTAGGATAATTATTATCCTGTCTTATGTCAGTTGGTATTAGAGCGAGTCAAATCTAATGGAAGGTCGTCGTAGTTGCAACAATAGACAGGTTCCAATTGAGGAAGTCAAGAACCATAATCATAGCGTTCAAGACATGATGACAATTTAGGATTCACAAAGGCAAGTTGTAGATTTAACTCAGCATCTAGCAGTGGCGTCTCAAAATCTTGAGGATCGTGAGATCTCATATCGTGGATCTGAGTTTTCCTTCGAGAACTATTATCGTCGGCAAGCTACATACTAGGAACGCCGTGGTCAAGAGGAGTCCTATGGATACCTCGATTTTCGAGTTGATCTGACTAAATTCTATGGTATGTTATAAGGAAAAGATTTCATTGATTGGATCAACGAAGTGGAGTGGATTTCGATTATATGGTAATTCTAGATCGGATGAAGGTAAAGTTTATTGCCACCAAACTCAAGGGGCGAGCATTGGCATGGTGAGAGCAGTTGCAACACTCATGAGATAGGCAAGGCAAACTCTAAATAATTGACTGAGAGAATATAAAGAAAAGATGAGGGAATACTTCCTTCCTTTCGACTATACCCAAGTTATGTTCCAATATTCAGGCATTGAGAAAGGATGTGAGATCGATCGACGATTATATGGAGGAGTTACACCAATTGGTTGCCCCGGAATGACTTATCCGAGACGAAGGAGAAGATAGTTGCTTGATACTTAAGGGGTTGCGCCAACCCTATAAGATGTCCTCAATCTTCATTCATTGTGGATGGTTTCTGAGACCTACCAGCATGCACTAGTTGTTGAAAAATAGCAGAATCAAAAGCTGGTTGTTAGAGGCAACCAAAATAGTCGACAGTTCACCCTCATGATTCTTGTCCTTCACAGCAACAACCACCACAAGTTAATTTTAAGGTCCCTATTAGGTGTTGTCATTGTGGTGAAGAGAAACATAGGGCAAACCAATACAGAAAACCTACTCTTGTTAATTAGAAAAGTAAAATTTTATTGATCGAGGGAGATGTGGAAGGAGAGACAATGACAATTAGTGAACCGATGTATGAAGCTGACGACATACTTTATGGTTGATCCTGTCCGAATCGTCGAACCAAAGGACGCTGGGCACGTGGCACGCTCCTAGTCGATGGAGTGGATCTCCGGCTGGTCGAACGAAGCTCCGACGATCCTGCAACAAAACCGAGCCGGGGGAGGGGGGGGGTGTCCCGGCGACGGCCCTCCGACGCTCAAGTTAGGCGAAGGAATAAGGAAGTGGCTTAGAAAATGTAGACTTGCGTACCTCCGGTTGAAGAAGTGGAGGCCTTATATAGACCTCTCGAAGGAGTCTGGGCACACCAATCGAAGCAATCACCTGCTTTCGACCATGCCTAGGTGTGGGCCTGTCAGAAGGGCATCCATAAGACCATACTGCTACTGTATCAACCTTTCCGTGACGTGATGGTGGGGCCTTTAATAGTGTCATCTTGCGTACAGTCTAATCATCATGCCTTTGCTGACATACCATATCCCGAGCCGAGCGAATAGGCCGCTCGGCTAACCACTGTTCCCTCGCCACGATTCCGGCCGAAGGACACCTCCGCCGGCCACTCTCCTCGAAGTGACACCTCCGCTCGCCACTCGGTTCCCTCGCTTGGCCGAAACCCAAACCTTTGGTGGGTAATCTCGGCTCGCTCGGACGGGACACCATCTGTGGGTCCCCTTCTTCCGGATCAATTGCCTCCCTTCAAGTCTAGTCAAGGAGGCGTGAGTCCGACTGGCTATGTGTCCGAGCGGGCGGTCGCCTTACTGCTGCTGATATCCCTTGAGCCGTTCGGCCCTCATGCCAAATTTAGCCGCTCGGCTCTTCGCTTTGTATGCCTTGGCGCCCAACGTGGATGTTTGCTTGTCTAAATCCTCTTGAAAATCGCGCAAGTCTTTTTCATTAAGCCGAAGCATGCGCGGTATGGGCGCATTAATTGCGCTCGGTGACAGAGTGCCACGTGGCTCGTCTCTAGTGGCGGTGACGCTCCGTACGATGGGACGCCCTTTGTTTTGAAATGCACGGCTAGATGATGACCTCGTCTCTTGTGCCCTGCATCCGACGGACGAGGTTGAGCGGTCTCGTTTGTATAAAGCCCTCGTTCTGGCCTTCACGCCGCACTCTCTGTTTCATCGCGCGTCCTCTGTCGAAGCTGCCTGCTGCTAGCTTACTCCGGCGACTCCCAGTGCTTGCTTTCCGGCGGTTTTCGAGTTCCTGGGGATTCTTTCCTTTGATCTTCCCTCAGTAAGCTTCTTCTCTTCTCTCGTCCCCTTGTTTCCGAGTATTGCTAGGCTTCCTTCCCTTCTTTAGTCATGGCGAGCACTTCCACACCCGCTACCGAGGTTCACGGTCTGTGGTATATGAGTATGGAGAGTAGGTTCGATGAGGAGCGCGCCCGGCGCGTTGTTAGGACCTACGGGATCCCGAACGACCATGAAATAGTTGTAGCCGACCCGACCGACCGGCCCCATAACCCGCCGATCGGTACCATTTTTTTTTTCTGGACCAATTCCAGGGCGGCCTTAGGTTTCCTACCCATCCATTTATTTTGGAAGTTAGTAATTATTTCCGCATCCCGCTCGGCCAACTTGTGCCGAATTCCTTTAGGCTACTGAGCGGGGTGGTCGTCCTCTTTAGGCTGCACAGTATCCCACTTGACCCCAAAATATTCCACTACTTCTTCTACCCCAAACAATCCGAGTTGGGTACTTTTATTTTCCAAAGTAGAATAGGCTTCAAATTTTTTGAGAACATGTCGACCTCCAACAAGCACTGGAAGGAGTTCTTCTTCTATATACGGCTTCCCGAGCGGCCAGCATTCCGAACCAAATGGCAGACCGCTGTGCCGACCCAGCCGGAGCTCGGCAAATTCAGAAGCAATCCGGCCTACCTTCATGCGGCAAACTGCTTGTCCGGTCAGCGGTACAAAATCGACAAGGGGGTGTTGTACATTTTTGGATTATCTCCCGTTCGGGCCAATCTCCCCTACCGCATGGGTAAGGACTCTTTACTCCCTTCGCCTTTTTTGTCTAACTGATTTTAATTTCTTCCACTGCAGCTGAAGTCATGTGGCGCTCCAAGGCTACCGATCATCTGAAATTTAAGGCCGTGGAAATTGAGGCGGCTACCAAAAAAGAACTCGTCGAGTAGGGTCTTATCCCCAGCCGCCCGGCAGATGCAGGAGAGGGGGGGACGCAGTCCGCCCCTGAAACAGAAGTTACCCAATCCGCTTCAACGGAGGTTGAGGCGGATCCTGTTTCCTCGGCTCCAACCGAGCTAGGAGTCCCCCAGGCCGGGGATTCACCATTGGAAGTTCGGCGGAAACGTCGAAGAGACTCCAGCCTTCCGCCGACCCAAGAGGGCGAACCACAGGCGCCGATCGAGATCGCTTCGCTAGATCGCACGCCGTCGCAGATCAGGACCCCCGTGGCCTCGCCCACCGCACAGCCCTCTGGCTCTCCTCCACGGACTCATCGTCGCTTACGACGGTTGGGCGAAACTTCAACCATAGGGGAATCCTCGGGCCAGGCGACTGCGGCTGAGGAAGTGCCGGCCGGGCACCCGACCATCAAGACTACCCTTCGATTCCCATCGGAGGAATATTTATTGTCTGCCGATCGGCCATCAAGCCCCGTTCATGAAATAACCTTGACGGGTCCGCTCGCCAAACTTTTCGAGGACGCCCAGATTCGGGTGGCCCTCATGACGCCCAAGCAGCTCGGCGATAACCACATGCAGCAGGCCACTCAGGTAGGTTCATTTTTCTTTCTGTGCCATGCTACTGTTCGGTTCCTGATTTTATTATTTCACTTACAGCATTGGGCGGAGCAAATCGCCACTAGCCATCGACTGGCCGAGCTGGAGGATCTCATGGAAAAACTCCAAGTCTCGGTGGGTCCATCGGCCGAGCGGGAGAAACAAGCCCGCGAGGCCGAACAGAAGAAGGCCGCCGACCTGGCTACAGAGGTGGCTCGACTTGAAGGCTTGGTGAAGAAGCGCGACGAAGATGTGAAGCGCGCCAGTAGCCGGAAGAAGCGGGCGATCGCTGATCTGGACAAGATGAAAGTTGAAGTCCGAGCCCTAGATCAGTGATCTAAGGAGCTGGAAGCCCAACTAACTGCCGAACGGGATGAGCGCTCAGCTGAACGCACTAAAGCGGAGGTGGACCAGAAAGTTCTCCAAGATTCACTAATTGCCTCCCGGGCGGCGCTCAGAAAGTACAAGGAAGAGGAGCCGAGTCGTCTAGCTGCTGCACGTCAAGATTACCTCCGTTCGGAGAGGTTTGGCACAAAATTTGGCGGCAGCGTCTCTTCAACCTTTGCCGAGGCCGTTAAGGTCACTATGGCCTACTTGAAGAAGGGTGGCCACCTTCCTGCGGGAATGCACATTCCCGCCTCCGATCTGGTGGCCATGACAGACGACATTCCGGACGGTTTCTTCAACTTTGAAGACCCCGAGTGAAGAGTGTTCCTCGTCTCTATCTTGTTTTTGCGTTTCTTACGCCCAGCGCAACTTTTTGTACTTGCCGTTCGTCATGCTTTCCCTTTAATGCAATTATGTCTTTGCTTGCGTCTTCCTGATCATTATCCATAATATTCTTCTGTTTGCTTAACGTTTATGCTTAGAGTCAGTCATGCTCTAAGTGTTCTCCGTCACGCGGCCGATCAGCTTAACCCATTAAACAAAGTCCGAGCGGGAGGGCCTACTCACTCTGGACGTATCTAGCCTGTGTGAAGTAAACAAACGCCAAGTATCGAAGGACCAACGCCCGAGCGGGCCTAAATGTTTTAATACTTGTGGTTTCCGTGGTTTCTTATTCTCTGATATTCGTTCGTCCGCCCGGGGTATTTATAGTCGCCGGACCGACTCTCGATTTTTAACGATGGTGCTCATCGGTTTTCCGCTCGGTTTTTATAGACGCCGGCTCGTCTCCCGGTTTCCCGGCCGGAGGGTTTATAGACGCCGGACCGTCTCTCGATTTTTAACGACGGAGCTCGTCGGTTTTCCGCTCGGTTTTTATAGACGCCGGCTCGTCTCCCGGTTTTTAACGACGGAGCTCGTCGGTTTTCCGCTCGGTTTTTATAGACGCCGGCTCGTCTCCCGGTTTCCCGGCCGGAGGGTTTATAGACGCCGGACCGTCTCTCGATTTTTAACGATGGAGCTCGTCGGTCTTCTGCTCGGGGATTTATAGACGCCGGCTCGTCTCCCGGTTTCCCGGTCGGAGGGTTTATAGACGCCGGACCGTCTCTCGATTTTAACGACGGAGCTCGTCGGTCTTCTGCTCGGGGATTTATAGACGTCGGCTCGTCTCCCGCTTCCTACGGAGGGTTTATAGACGACCGCCTCGATTTTAACGAGCCTCGCCGGTCTTCGCTCGGATTTATAGACGGCTAGTCTCCCGCTTCCTACGGAGGGTTTATAGTGCCGGACCGTCTCGATTTTTAATGACGGAGCTCGTCGGTCTTCGCTCGGGATTTATAGACGCCTGCCTCCGATTTCCACGGAGGGTTTATAGACGGACCGCCTCGATTTTTAACGACGGAGCTCGCCGGTCTTCGCCGGGATTTATAGACGGCTCGCCTCCGCTTCCGGCGGAGGGTTTATAGACGGACCGCTCTCGATTTTAACGACTGAGCTCGTCGGTCTTACGCTCGGGATTTATAGGCCGACTGCCTCCTATTTCCTACGGAGGGTTTATAGACGTCTCGTCTTTTAAGAGCTCGTCGGTCTTACGCTCGGGATTTATAGACGCCGGCTCGTCGCTTCCGGGGTTTATAGGCGCGACCGCTCTCGATTTTAACGACGGAGCTCGTCGGTCTTCCGCTCGGGATTTTTAGACGCCGGCTCGTCTCTTCCGGCCGAAGGGTTTATAGACGCTGGACCATCTCTCTATTTAACGACCGAGCTCGTCGGTCTTCCGCTCGGATTTATAGACGCTGCTCGCGGTTTCCCGACCGGAGGGTTTATAGACGCCGGACCGTCTCTCGATTTTTAACGACGGAGCTCGTCGGTCTTCTGCTCGGGGATTTATAGACGCCGGCTCGTCTCTCGATATTTAACGTCGGAGCTCGACGGTCTTCCGCTCGGAGGGTTTATAGGCGCCGGCTCGTCTCTCGATATTTAACGTCGGAGCTCGACGGCGCGGATATTTATAGCCGGTCGGCGCGGCTCTCGATCTTTAACGACGGGGCTCGTCGGCCTTTCAAGGCTAACTCCTTACCAGGCCGAGCGGCCTTGGCCTTCGTATCATATCCTGCGCTCGAACAATATTTACCTCCGGCCGAACGGCACGGGGCCTTCACGTAGTAAGCCATTCGGCGGAGAATGGATGCTCAATGTGTTTTCATCTTTTTGCTTCCTGCATTACAAATACATAGGCGTCTAGCATATACACCAAAATGGATTACATTCGTGCACCTTTCATCCAGCTCGATAAGGCTGGAGATGATTTGCACTCCATGGTCGATCCAGCTGCTGCCCGGCTTCATCTTCCAAATAATAGGCTCCCGAGCGGAGCTTTTCAATAACTTTGAAGGGGTCCGCCCACGGTGCTTCTAGCTTGCCGACGTCGCCGACCGGCTTGACTTTCTTCCAGACCTGATCGCCGACCTGGAAGGATCTAGGGATTACGCAGCGGTTGTAATTTTGCTTCATCCGTTGCCGGTACGCCATCAACCGGACGGACGCCTTGGCTCTTTCTTCTTCGACCAAATCCAGCTCCATGTTCCTCCGATCGGCGTTATCCTCATCATAGCTTTGGATCCGAGCGGATTCGACCCCGACTTCAACAGGAATGACCGCTTCGCCACCATATACCAGGTGGAAAGGCGTGACGCCCGTTCCTTCCTCTGGAGCCGTTCGGATGGCCCACAAGACGCCCGGCACCTCATCTGGCCAGCTTCCTCCGAGATGGTCGAGCCGAGTGCGTAGAATGCGAAGGATTTCCCGATTAGTCACTTCGGCTTGACCGTTGCTCTGGGGATAAGCCACGGGCGTGAAGTGTTGCTCAATCCCATAGCTCTTGCACCAATCTTCAAGCAACTTCCCTGTGAATTGCCGCCCGTTGTCGGACACAAGTCGACGCGGGATGCCGAACCGACAGATGATGTGTTGCCAAATGAATTTTTTAACCATCTGTTCGGTGATCTTTGCCAGCGGCTCGGCCTCCACCCACTTGGAAAAATAGTCGACCGCCACTAGTAAAAATTTCCTCTGCCCGGTCGCCATCGAAAATGGACCGACAATATCCATTCCCCATTGATCGAACGGGCATGAAACGGTTGATGCCTTCATTTCTTCGGCCGGTCGGTGGGAGAAGTTATGATATTTCTGGCACGAAAGGCATGTAAATACTGTCCGAGCGGCGTCTGCTTGTAAAGTTGGCCAAAAGTATCCGGCCAGCAGGATCTTCTTAGCCAGCGATCGTCCGCCCGGATGTCCTCCGCATGACCCTTGATGAACTTCTTGGAGGATGCCGCGTCTTCCGAGTTCACACATTTCAGCAACGGGCGAGAGAAAGCTTTCTTGTAAAGCTGATCGCCGATGAGTGTGAACCGACCGGCCCTCCTTCTTAGCAGCCGGGCTTCATACTCACTGGATTGTGTGGCGCCCGAGCGGAGGAATTCTATGATGGGTGTCCACCAGTCGCTTGGAAATGTAAGGCCTTCCATCCGGTCGACGTGTGCCACCAAAGATACTTGTTCAATTGGCTTCGGGATAACGACCGGCGTTATAGAACTTGCTAGTTTGGCCAACTCATCGGCTGCTTGATTTTCTGCTCTGGGTATCTTCTGTACAATAACTTCTCTAAAATCAGCCTTGAGTTTCTCGAAGGCTTCAGCGTAGAGCTTGAACCGAGCGCTATTAATTTCGAAGGTACTAGAGAGCTGCTGAGCGGCCAACTGCGAATCCGAGTGAAGAGTGACCCGACCGGCTCCCACATGCCGAGCTGCCTGCAAGCCAGCTATGAGGGCCTCATACTCTGCTTCATTGTTGGTAGCTTTGTAATCCAGCCGGACGGATAAGTGCATCTTCTCTTCTTGAGGGGAGAGTAACAATATCCCAATCCCGCTTCCGAGACGTGTGGACAACCCATCCACATATATTCTCCACATAGCTTCTGGTTCGGACCTTTGCACCTCAGTCACAAAATGGGCCAAGGATTGCGCTTTGATCGCCGATCGGGGCTGGTATTGGATATCAAATTCACTCAGCTCCGTCGTCCATTTGATGAGCCGTCCGGATGCCTCTGGATTTAGTAGCACACGTCCGAGCGGGCTATTGGTTTTGACAACGATTGTGTGCGCCAGGAAGTATGGACGAAGGCGCCGAGCGGCGAGAACCAGAGCGAAAGCTAGCTTTTCGAGCCCGGTGTAGCGAGATTCAGCGTCTTTTAAAATGTGACTAAGGAAATACACAGGCTCTTCTCCGCTCGATCTCACCAAGGCTGAGCCGATTGCATGCTCAGTTGAAGACAAGTACATATGAAGTGGCTCACCTGCAGTCGGCTTGGCTAATACCGGGAGGGAGCTCAGATATGCCTTCAAATCTTCGAACGCCCGGTCGCATTCTTCGTCCGAGTGAAATTTTGTAGCTTTGCGTAAGATCTTGAAAAAAGGAAGGCTCCGGTCGGCGGTTTTGGAGATGAACCTGGACAGAGCGGTTATCCGACCGGTCAGACGCTGCACTTCCCTTGTATTTCTTGGAGGTGGCATGTCTTGTAGAGGTTTCACCTTACTGGGATTGGCTTCGATGCCCCGCTCGGTCACTATGTATCCCAAGAAGCGTCCTCCTTTCGCTCCGAACAGGCACTTCTGGGGATTTAGCTTGACTCCGTACCTGCGCAGCGTTCGGAAGGTTTCCTCCATGTCTTTGAAGAGATCGGCCGCTCGGACGGACTTAATGAGAATGTCGTCCACATAAACTTCTAGATTCCGCCCGATCTGCTCTCTGAATACTTTATTCATCAACCGCTGATATGTAGCTCCCGCATTCTTCAGTCCGAACGGCATCACATTATAGCAATAAGTGTCGTCGGCCGTCACGAAGCTGACTTTTTCTTGATCTTCGTGGGCGAGCGGCACTTGGTGATAACCCTGGTAGGCGTCGAGCATACAGATCAATTCACAGCCGGCCGTAGAGTCCACCAGTTGATCTATCCGGGGCAGAGGATAAAAATCTTTCGGGCAAGCTTTGTTGAGATCCCGAAAATCTATGCATACTCTCCACTTGTCGCCCTGCTTGGAGACTAACACTACGTTAGCCAGCCAGCTCGGGAACTGCACTTCTCGTATATGGCCGGCCTCCAGAAGCTTCTCAACTTCCGCCCGGATGATGGCATTCTGCTCGGCACTGAAATATCTTTTTCTCTGCTTGACTGGCCGAGCGTCCGGTCGGACATGTAACTCATGCTGTGCTATACTGGGCAGCTCATGTGTCGACCAGACGAAGACATCATGATTTCTTCCGAGACATTGGATCAGCCCTTCTTTCTGCTTCTCCTCCAGATCGGACGCAATAAAGGTGGTGGCCTCCGATCGGGTTGGATGAATCTGCACTTCCTCTTTTTCCTCATAAATTAAAGTGGGTGGCTTTTCGGTGATGGCGTTTACCTCGATCTGGGGCGTTTTCCGAGCAGAATTGGCCTCTGCTCGGACCATTTCGATGTAACATCGCCGAGCTGCTAGCTGGTCTCCTCGTACTTCTCCCACTTGGTTCCCCACGGGGAACTTGATCTTCTGATGGAAGGTTGAGACGATCGCTCGAAATTCGCTGAGCGCCGGTCGTCCTAAAATGACGTTGTAGGACGAGGGAGAATCAACCACCATGAAGTTTATTGTTCTTATCCTCCTGAGCGGCTCTTCTCCAAGCGAGGCAGCCAGCCGGATCTGGCCGACCGGCTGAACTTCGTTACCCGTGAACCCGTAGAGCGGAGTCGTCATGGGTAGCAGCTCGGCTCAATCAATTTGCAGTTGATCGAACGCCCTCTTGAATATGATGTTGACTGAACTCCCTGTGTCAACAAATACGCGGTGAATAGTGTAATTGGCTATTACCGCTTTGATGAGCAGAGCATCGTCGTGGGGTACTTCAACTCCTTCCAAGTCCCCGGGCCCGAAACTAACTTCGGGCCCTTCTGCTCGTTCTCGGCTACAGCCGACTACATGAATCTGGAGCTGCCGGGCGCTTGCCTTTCTTGCTCGGTTGGAATCTCCTCCGGTCGGCCCACCAGCAATGACGTTGATCTCGCCTCGGGAAGTATTGCTTCTATTTTCCTCTTCCCGAGCGGACGGTCGGGACCGTTCTCTGGAAGCTCTGCGATTCTCCTGCCTTGGAGCATGATGACGCCCGGAAGTCTGTTGTTGTGGCCTATCGGTTCGTGTCCGCTCGACATCATAAGTTCTATGTCTCCTGTCGACTGAGGGAGATCGTCGTCCGGCATTCCGGGGCACGGGATGAGCCACGAAGGGAAGGCTTCGACAATCCTTTGTATTGTGCGTATTCGTCCGGTGGAAGGAGCAGAACATCGGGGTCCATCTCTTCTTTGTCTTGGGCTGAGCGGCAGCCACCTCTTGCACATGGTACCTGGCGTGGGGGGATCGAACTGCTTCGGCCCTTGGTTCTCTGGGCGGCTGATGAACGGCATGCTGTTTCCGCTCGGCAGGCGGAGCCCGCTCGGTTGGGGCTTCTTTCTTCCTAGCCGCTTGTGCCTCTTCCACGTTGATGTATTCGTTCGCCCGGTGTAGCATGTGATCATAATCCCGGGGCGGCTTTCGGATGAGCGATCGGAAGAAATCCCCATCCACTAGACCTTGTGTGAAGGCATTCATCATGGTCTCCGAGGTGGCTGTTGGAATGTCCATGGCCACAGTGTTGAACCGCTGAATGTAGGCTCGGAGCGATTCGTGGGCTTCCTGTTTGATGGCAAACAGACTAACGCTAGTTTTCTGGTAGCGCCGACTGCTGGCGAAGTGGTGGAGGAAGGCCGTTCGGAAGTCCTTGAAGTTAGTGATTGATCCGTCCGGCAGTCTCCGAAACCACCGTTGGGCCGACCCGGAGAGGGTGGTGAGAAAAACTCGGCATTTTACTCCATCTGTGTATTGATGGAGAGTAGCTGTGTTGTCGAACTTACCCAGATGATCATCTGGGTCGGTTGTCCCATTGTACTCGCCTATCGTTGGAGGCGCGTAGTGCTTGGGCAGAGGATCTTGTAGAATAGCCTCTGAAAATTGGCGATTGATCTGTTCGGGCGATGCGTCCGCTCGGGGGGCTTTTCCTTTTCGTTCATCTCACCTAGGCATTTCATCCGAAGAAGATCCCCGATCTCTATGAGTTGGTACGGCTTCAGGGGTGCGAAACAGGGCCCGATGGAATGGCATTGTCGCTGGAGGTACTTCCGCTCGGCCACCAGACGCTGATGTTGCTTGCTGCTCCGGCCGCTCGGCTGTGTTTTTCTGTTTTTGCTCCACGAGCTTGGCGGCCCTTATCTCGATCAGAGCGTCAAGTTCCTCGTTCGAGAGCGTCACCATGTGTTGTCGTCCAACCTCGTCCATTGTTTCCGATCGGATGCAGGAGCGTTCCCACAGACGGCGCCAAATTGATCCTGTCCGAATCGTCGAACCAAAGGGCGCTGGGCACGTGGCACGCTCCTAGTCGATGGAGTGGATCTCCGGCTGGTCGAACGAAGCTCCGGCGATCCTGCAACAAAACCGAGCCGGGGGGGTGTCCCGGCGACGGCCCTCCGACGCTCAAGTTAGGCGAAGGAATAAGGAAGTGGCTTAGAAAATGTAGACTTGCGTACCTCCGGTTGAAGAAGTGAAGGCCTTATATAGACCTCTCGAAGGAGTCTGGGCACACCAATCGAAGCAATCACCTGCTTTCGACCATGCCTAGGTGTGGGCCTGTCAGAAGGGCATCCATAAGACCATACTGCTACTGTATCAACCTTTCCGTGACGTGATGGTGGGGCCTTTAATAGTGCCATCTTGCGTACAGTCTAATCATCATGCCTTTGCTGACATACCATATCCCGAGCCGACGAATAGGCCGCTCGGCTAACCACTGTTCCCTCGCCACGATTCCGGCCGAGCGGACACCTCCGCTTGGCCACTCTGTCCTCGGCCGAGTGGACACCTCCGCTCGGCCACTCGGCTCCGGTTCCCCTGCTTTGGCGTCGGAAACCCAAATCTTTGGCTGGGTAATCTCTGGTTCCGCTCGGACGGGACCCCATCTGTGGGTCCCCCCTTCTTACCGCCGGATCAATGGTGATGGTCATGAGACTTTTATCGTTCGTAAAAGTCTGCTAACTCGCAAGGGCGATTCAAGGGATGAGTGGTTAAGAACTAATATCTTTTAGATTACCTACACCATCGCAGATAAAGTCTGTAAGATGATCATCGACAGCAGAAGTTGTGAGAACATAATATCTGAGGAGGTTGTCTATAAATTACAGATGAAAACAGACCCGTCATCCTAAGTCATATAGTTGTTGTCACTGAATAAAGACAGTGAGATAACATTAGACAGGCGATGTCTCATACCTTTTTCAATTGACAATAAATATTTTAATAGTATTTGGTACGATGTGGTAGCATGAATGCATATCATGTATTATTGAAACGACCTTGGCACTATGATCGTAGTGTTATCAACGACAAACGGAAGAATACTTATATCATTCACATAAAAGGAAAGAAGATTGTATGGGTGATGTGTGTAGAATATACCTAGTTTTAAGCATCATTTAGCATATATATCTTGTTACATTTTATGAGCATGATTTCCATTCACACACCCAATTTCTATTTGATTTTATTACTTTTACTCTTTTAGTTCGCATAACTATTCTTTGCTTATTTTCATTGACATGACATATTTTTAGAGCAAAAATAAAGCATAAATCCCTTGAAATGTGAAGTTGGAGCAAGGAGCACACTCTAGTTGTGTCCTAAGATACGGGTGTGCTCCTATAGCTAAGAAAGGCAAAGAATGAAGTGAAAAAAGGCTCAACATTGACCAGTCATGCCTCATCGAGTCAACACACGAAGCATTCAGGAAGACACAGGCATTGAAAAGACAATGAAAATGAAGTTTTAATCAAGGAATGCACTCTGGTCGTGTCTCATAACACGACTATGTTCATATGGAAAAAAATCGGGTGCAAAACAATAATAAAATGGAGCCAACAACCTCCAATATAGCTTGGCCATTTCGTCAACCATGGTCGTGTCAAATTTGGAGATTTTCCAGAGTTAAACATGGGTTGGTCGTGCCAGCAGGCACGATAGTGTCAGCATCCTATACTGCACTGCAAACAAAATTTCAAATAGTCATAACTTTTAGCTCAATTTGAGCCACGAGTCATACAATATATTACAAGTTAGATAATTTCAATATCTACAACTTTGATTCAGGATCCAACACGAGAAAATTGGGTTTAAGAGTCATAACATTCATTTTAGCAGAGTCCAATAAATCTGTAAATCTGAATAGCTTGGGGGAGATATAAAAGGGTGAAGGAAACCCTTCTTTGGATCATCTAGGACTAGGGGGCTCTGACCTTTTTAGAGGGTTTTCCCCTCTAGGGGAAACTTTAGAGCAACCATCTTCATCCATCAAAACGATTTGTCCATCGTTGAAGCTAAGAGATACTTCCAAAGACACCAACATTGTATTGATAAGCATTCTCTTCTTACTACCATTTCATATATTAAGATATAGATTACTATTTTTTTTTTATCTCTTGTTGTATTTTCTTCTCCATAGAGTAGATCTCTGGATTCTAGGGTTAGGAATTATACCTTTTGATATGTAAACACTATTTTGTTGAATCTATTAAATTTGAATGTTTCTTATTCAATGACATGTGTGTTTGTGGCCTAAGCCTACTATGTACACACGATCTTGATGTCAAAAGCACAAGATGTTAGATTTTGAGGGATATCCTAAGGCAACCGCCCTACAGTTTTTACTAAATATAGATTCATTATTTGAGTGCATATTATATGTTTAATTATCTTAAACTCATTTGTTGAATATCCGTAATACAATTCATAGCATGAGAGAAATTATGATTGGATCACAACTAGTGATTATCTCTACATGTACAATTATGAACGTATTGAAATTTTCCTAATCGTCGAATTAATGCATTCGGGCATTATCAATTATATAAGACTAACACGGGTTATATTCCTTGGTTCGCCAAGCAGTTATTTTCTCACTCGCTAGAGACATTGGATATCGAGAGTTAAACGTGGATGCTAGCTATGGTAACTAGTTTATTGGAGTGATCGTTGTAAGTCTCAGAGATAAATGTTTGGTTAGACCATATATAAGACAAATATGAAAATATTTGTCATAATGGAAGCACGGATGGGCTATATCTCTTATGGTAGAGTTGAACCATATTTAGTTTAATTATGAATTAGTTATAAACCAACTTGGTTTAGTTGTGAACCAAACCAAAGGGTTAATGGCTAAATTTTTGTTAAGAGATAATGGGTTATATTTGAGCTTTCTAATCCAACTCATTAAAGAGGATTATATATAGATGTAATTGGGAGAGAATTAGATACAAGTTTTATTATTTGGTTGATTGACTTTTGGAAACTCAATCCTGCTCTCCCTCTCCTATCTCTCCCAGCGCCAACAAGAGGGTGCTCTCCCTCTTGTTATCGTGACCACCACAAGGGAGAAAAACTCTCCCTTGTGTGCTTCTCTTATTCTTCCTCTTGATCCCTCTTCTTCGCTCGTGACTAGTAACTTCTAAAGGAGAGACTTATACTCAAAGAGTTGTCTTGAGTAGCTCGTGCATGGATACGAATAGAGATGAGGTTCGATAACATCACTACGGTTGATGCCCTTATCGTTACAGGTCATCTATAAAGTATACCTAGCATAAACTTACTTCTTATAAAATTTTAATTAGGTGATCATGTTTAGCATGTTGTATCCTTGTATGCATGTGGTGTGTGTGATGTAATAATTAGGAATTATTTTATTTTTCGCTGCATATGTTTACTAAATGTGTTCTAGTATGCACCCGCATCGGGCATATCCCAACACAAGATTCATATCCCATGAGGTGTGAGGATGAACCAAAAGGAGAACCTAATCCCCTAAATCGTAGAAACCTGAGACATGAAGAGTCGCCTACAAAAATAGATCGGTATGCCAGAAGAATAATAGGCTATCATAGATCTTAATAGATCAATTCCAATTCGCCGCCACACAGTTTTAGAAAGTAACTCAGGAGTTGTGGGGTCATGTGACAAGGGTCTTCTTAAGAAATCAATCTCTCATCTCTGTCGCTTTGAAAGTAGATGACGAATTGGAATGAATATGTCGGTATAGTCCCAAAAGTTTAGATCGAATACCATAGGATAGTTTACCTACATAAATATCCATTAAGGATAGAAAATCAAACATAGATTAAGTATTTATAATCATTGTGGTGAAACTGAAATCCTATAATCATCCCCCAATCCAACTTCTCCATTTGACCACTTTCTTTCCCTAACCACTTGTGTTCTAGGCCCTCTTCCAAACCTTTCTCTCTTTCTCTCTTATTCTTGTGACCACACACAAACTCAACTTTTTAAATAACTTACTTTGTAAACTCATATAGTGCTTAATCAATAGTCCCTGTAAATTAATATTTTATTACTTATAGTTTCCATATCAATTGGTGCTACGGTGAGAAGAAACCACTTCTATTTTTGTAGACAAACTACTAATCTTCTTTCTATATCCAAGTTTTTAGATGAGATGGAGCATGTAGACATTATCTATGCTTTGTTGCCTTGCCAAAATGATTTCATAGCCATAGACGTTGTCTTACCGACTGTAATACAACAGATGCTAGCGAAATTTGTCGAATTGACGCAAAAGATCTTCCTCCTAGTCTACTACACATGAGAGATATCCAAAATTAGATTAATCTTATTCTGGATCGAGTTTGCCTGATCAACCAGCATATCGCTTTGATCCTAAAGAAGTTGAAGAATTACAACATCAAGTGGTAGAGTTTCTAAAAAGGGTTATATATGTGAGAGTATGAGCTCATGTATAGTTTTTGTCCTACTAGTGCTGAAAAAGGATAGTTTATGGAGTATGTTTGATAACAACCGAGTCATTAATAAGATTATAGTTAAGTATAGATTTCTAATTCTCCACTTAGATGACATGTTGAATCAACTATCATGTTCTAAGGTCTTCTCAAAAATTGATCTTAAAAGCGGCTACCACTAGATCAGAATAAGGCCTAGAGATGAATGGAAGACGATATCAAGATGCAACATGGGCTATATGAGTGGATGATCATGCCTTTTGAATTGTCCAATGTGCCCAACACATTCATGAGATTTATGCATCCAATCATACAATTCTTTATGGGAAAGTTTGTAGTGGTTTACTTTGATGACATTGTCGTTTATAGTCTAACATGGGAGTTACACTTTGATGACCTTCTTGTTATTTTTGAAAGGCTGAAAACTGAGTGTTTATTTGTCAACAAGAATAAGTGTTTATTTTTTACTACATTGGTAATTTTTCTTAGTTTTATTGTGTCTACTGATGGTATACGCATAGATCAAGCAAAGATAAATGCAATCTTGGAGTAGACTCAGCCAAGGACCTTGCACGATATCAAAAGTCTCCATAGCTTGGCTTCTTTCTGCCTCCGATTTATCAAACATTTTAGCACTTTGATTTCTCCCATCACTGAGTGTCTCAAGGGATGGAATTTCAAGTGGTCTGAAGAAGTAGAGACTAGCTTTCAATAGTTAAGCAGAAGATGACTGAGACGCCAGTTTTAACACTTCTTGATTTTAACAAAGTATTCGAGGTCAACTATGATGCATTCTGCATTGGTATAAGGAATGTTTTGAGTCAGTCTGGACATCCAGTTGCTTTCTTCAATCAGAAGTTGTTTGGATCAAAGAAGAATTATTCTACTCGTGACTTAGAGCTCTATGTCATTATTTAGTCCTTGAAGCATTGAAGTCACTACCTAGTACAAAAGGAGTTCACCCTGTTTATTAATCATGAAACCTTGAAGTGCATCCATGGTCAGCATAAGCTGAGTAGGAGAAATGCCAGGTTGATGGCTTATTTACAGGAGTTTACCTTTACATTGAGACATTAAGTCGAGAGTCTGAATAGTGTCACAGATGTCTTAAGTCATCGCTTTTCATTACTTACCACCATGAGTACCAAAGTTGCAGACTTTGAGGTTTTTTTTAGATATGTACATAGTTGATCCTTCATTCAAAAGGATATTCTAGAAGGTACAAGATGATTACTGTCACGATTTTGTTTGACATAATAGTCATCTGTTTCATAGATTATAATTGTGTATTCTAGATTGTTCACTGAGGTAGATTATAAGTGAGCTTTATAGTGAGAGGCACTTTGTGTTGGTGCAACATCCCTCAGGTCAATGTTGACCTGGTTGACCAAGCTTGAGTCTTGGTTTGAATATTTAAACCTCAAAACTTCTAAAATTGGGTTTCCTAAAGTTTTAGGGATTCCAAGTCATTATTGGTGCAATGACAGAAGTTACCACCATGTCTTTAGGGGGAGGGACTCTTTCAAGACATAAAAATTATTTTTCATGAACCTTGGAAGGTGGTTAACCTTCCGTTAAGAACATGCTCAAGGTTGAGCGTTTGAACTTTAATGGGAAGCGGATATCCTCATTGTTCAAGTGGTTTCAAGTGGATAATGCTCAAGGATGGACATTTGCCTACATTGGGGGAGAATGTAGGGTTAAGGATAATGAAGGGTATGAGACCTTCATTATCGTGTTGATCACAACGAGTGAAGCTGTGAACACAAATGAGCAACTCTTCAGGGGGAGAGTTTTCAACAAGTGAATTTGTTGATGTGTGCCCAAAAATGGGGCATGGTTTGATGTGTGCCAATAGGGGGAGAATGAAAGGGAGTAAGTTAGGCTTTTATTACCTAGAGGGAGTTTGCCCTCTTAGGGGGAGAATGAAGGGCTTAACTTATGTATTCATTACCTAGTGGCATGAAGAAGGTTTAGGCTATGGGATTAGCATAACTTACATGTGGTATTGTAAGTGATAGTGTTGGTATTGTCAAACATCAAAAAGGGGGAGATTATTGGTGCAACATCCCTCAGGTCAAGGTTGACCTGGTTGACCAAGCTTGAGTCTTGGTTTGGGTTTCGATGTTTGACAATGCAAGGTTGATTGAAGAAGAGTCAAGTAGATCAAGGATGACTAGATACTTGACTGGGAAGTCCTAACTGGGATAATCCTAGTGAGTGAAGCTAGGCAGGAGGAAAATCCTGGTGAGTGAAGCCAGGTGAAAGACCTAGTGAGTGAAGCTAGGCAATTGGAAAGTTCTAGTGAGTGAAGCTAGGCATAAGGAAAATCTTGGTGAGTGAAGCCAGGTGAAAGACCTAGTGAGTGAAGCTAGGCAATTGGGAAAGTCCTGGTGAGTGAAGTCAGGCAGGAGAAATCCAGAGGGGTCAAGGTTGACCAGACATCTGGTGAGAGTCCAAGTAGGTCAAAGGGATTGACCGGATACTTGGCACGAGGAAGAAAAGTCCAAGTAGGTCAGAGGGATTGACCGGATACTTGGCAAGAAGAGAAAAATCCAAGTGGGTCAAAGGGATTGACCAGACACTTGGTGAGAGAGTCCTAGCTGGTCAAGGGTGACCGGATGCTAGGTCTTATGTACCAACAAGTCATGGTTGACTAGATGTTGGTTTAGGGGGCTTTGGACTTGGTTTTGGGCAAAAACCAAGATCTGGATTGATCAGCCGATTGATCCAGCAGATTTGGATTGATCGGTGGATTGATCCAGCAGATCTGGATCGATCGATGGATCGATCCAGCAGATCTGGATCGATCGGCCGATCGATCCGGTGAGTCCCCGCGAACAGAATCCCTCCGGATCGATCCGTGGATCGATCCAGAGGTCCCAATCGATCGGTGGATCGATTGGGACGCTGCTGATTCGCGCGATAAGCCCTAGATCGATCCACCGATCGATCCAGGCATTATTCCAGAGCACAGAGGCGCTCTGGATCGATCCAAAGCCTCCCCGATCGATTGGGAGCATTCCAATCGATCGGGATTCGACCGTTAGCGTCGATTTAAGCCGCAGGCGTGCATTTCCTTCGGCATCTCTTCACCGATTCACTCTAGATACTCTCCGGCACCTCCATAGCTCTCTCCAAGCTCCAGATCGCCAGTTCTTGAAGATTCTTGGAGGCTTTTCCAAGTCAAGAGGCGGATCTATTGCAAGAGGAAGAAGTTAGGGTTAGGGTTTTCATTGCACATCTTGTAAGCTTTTGCTTATCTTGTATTTCCCTTTCTTCTTCTTGTATTGAGAGTGTTGTAGGGCTTCTCCGCCTTTGGTAGTTACCATAAAGGAGTGTTATTCATAGTGGAGGGTGTGTGTGTTGGTGTGGATCCTTGGATTAGTCACCTCTTGTGAGGTGGATACCAAGTAAACCAACCGTGTTAGCGTTGTATGTTGTTTCTTTGTATTTCCGCTGCACATTCTTGAAGAAACAAGCAACACCGAGCAACGAGCGAACGCGACGAGCTATTCACCCCCCCCCCCCTCTCTAGCTACTTTTGGTCCTAGCAAGTGGTATCAGAGCGAGGCCGCTCTTCACCGGAATCATCGCCGGAATGGTCAAGCATATCAAGAAAAGCTAGAGGGTGAAGAAGTTGGAGCAAATTCTTCAAGTTCAAGACTTTATCAAGCTCAACTTCAAGATGCAATTCCAAGATGGACTTGGATTTGACACAAGGGTGGCTCCACCATACACTTCTACGAGTTTCGATTCTTGGAAATCAAGAATCAAAAATTTTCTTATGATGGAGATAGAGCAATGGTTTGCTCTAATGGAAGGCTTCGAGGCTCCAAGAAATTCAAAGGGCAAAGTTCTCAAGAGGAGCAAGTGGAGCCAAGAGCAAGTCCAAAGGTGCGAGGCCAATGATAAAGTGACCAAGCTCTTGGTCAATTTATTGCCAAGCACCATCCTTTGCAAAATTGGAGAATTTGAAGATGCAAAGGAACTATGGAGCAAATTGGTCAAGCTTCATGAAGAGATCCCCTCCACTGTACAAGAGCAAGAAGAATCCAGAGAGGGTGACTCTTTGGAGCAAGACCAAGAGGAGGACTCCGAGGTTGAGAGATGCTCAACCTCCGAAGAAGAGGAAATCCAAGAAGTTTCATCTGCAAGGGAATGCAACGAAGGGAACAAGGAGGGAGCATACTCCTTGTTTCATATTCAAGATGATGAAGCCTCCACCTCTAGGATTGAGGGGGAGCAATTCTTGGTGACGCCGGATCAAGAAGAAGGAGAAGCTTCTACATCCGGGTCAAGAGAAGAGGAAGAGGAAGAAGCTTCCATCTCCACGAGTAAAGCAAAATCAAATGGAGGAGAATCAAGTTCGGATCAAGAGGAAGCTTCTACCTCCGGATCAAAAGGAGGATCAAATGCCATCCCTACACATAAAGGTATAAATGTTTCAATTAAAAATAAAAATCATATAATATGTTTTGAGTGTAGGGAAAATGGGCACTACAAGAGCAAGTGTCCCAACTTGGCCAAGAAGAAGGGTCAAGTGGCACAAAAGGACAAGGTGAAGCCCAAGGAGACCATTCCCGGAACAAAGAAGAGCAAGGAGCATATCATATGCTTCTCTTGCAATCAAAAGGGGCATTACCGGAGTCAATGCCTCAAGGGGAAGAAGATGGTCAAGGCTCAAGGAGGCATTAGTCAAGGGGGAGCCTCCAAGGTAAAGAAGAAGGTAACATTTATTGAGCCTACTCCTTTACATTATGGTAAAAAGCATGATAGTTCTAATTTTTATCATTTTAATGCGATTTACCATAAGAATAGGAAGCATGAGGGCTTTAAGGAAAAGCATGTGGCCCTACATGCCAAAACTACTACACCTAAGGTTAGGAATGTAGGTAAAAATCTAGGCAATAACTCTAAGGATTTTAGATACAAGCCTAGAAACCAAAATGCTCATGGACTTAATGGAAAGTCAAAATCTAAGGATTTAATGGTAGAAAATCAAGTCTTGAGGTCAAGGCTTGAAAAAATGGAAAAGACCCTAAAAAGGATGAAAAATATCCTATTAGGGTAAAATGGGCATAACCTAGGTTTAGGAAAATCAAAGTCATCCAATGGCCATAGAGGTTTGGGATACAAACCAAAAGCTAAGAAAGATGTGCCTAGTTATCATAGGGTTTCATATAGTTATGGAACAAACCCTAAGTCTAGTGGTCAAGCCAAGAATACTAGGGAAGTCATCCCTAAGAGTATCTTTGCAACCAAAGTGACTAAGACTTCTAAGAAGTCTAAGAAAGTCACTAACAAGGTCACAAGGGAGGCTATCCCTAGAGTTGACCTAGAAAGTGTGACCAAGGCTTCCAAGAAGCCAAACAAGGTCACTAGGAAGGTATCTAGGGAAGTTATCCCTAGTGAATACCTAGAGCATCCAAGGAGCACCAATAGGTGTTGGGTTCCTAGGAGCATCTTCTCTACCCCATAGATGGGTTAGAGAGTGTCAACTCCGATTAGAAGGATAGTTAACCCAACTTTGAGGAAATTGACACTCAAGGAGCATTTTCAAGGTTTTGTTAACCTTTGAAAATGAAATGGAATTATTATTTACTCCTTGAAAGAGTAAAATGTGCCTAATGGTGGAAGAATTGATTTTAATCTTAAATGACACATATTGGGAAATTCCTAGAGAAATACCAAGTTGGGATTTTGGTATTTTCTTAGAAATTTAAGGCAATCCGGGCCTTGATTTAGTTGGCTACTCTTGTAGAAAAATGAAATATGTCAACATTTGAGGAATATGCTTAATTTCAATTGGCATAAATTAATCAAGGGAATTAGAAATGCCAATTTAGGTTTTGGCATTTTCTTGAAGCACTTTAGGGCAATCTAGGTTTAAGTTGTAAGTTTAGCTAAGGTTTTAAGGATACTTAGATAGTTAATCTAGGTATATTTTATTTATGCTAAATCTTGCCATGAGTGTTTGCCTATCATATGCCATGACATCATGTCTATTTTTACATTCATGTTTTATTATGAAAAATTCAAAAATACCATGTCATGACATTCATACATCATGTAGTTATAGGATATTTTCTTTTGAAAATTATTTCCTTTTGATGTATGCCATAACATTATCATGCATTAAGTTTAATTCCTTGCAATTAAGGATAAAAGACATTTAACAACACTTTTTAACAAGTGACATCCTAGGTGGATGTCTAATAACTCTAAAATGCCTAGATAGATATGCATGATCCCTAGATTAGGGCAAAACCAAAATCTCACATCTCACAAGGACTATAAGGTGACTTGTATGTGTTTTAGTGCACATTAGATACAAGTGAGATGTTAGGAAGATGAACAAAACTCAAGATGTTGATTTAGTGCATTCTTTTGAGTTTTAGGTTCATCAAAACACATAGTTATGTGTTTTCCCATCATTGGGAAAGCTAATGTACAAGTCATGTGCATTATGCCCAAGGAACATGATGGGATATTGGTTTTGAAAATGTTTTAAAATATTTTTGGAAAACCTTGGTGAAGGCTATCTTTTGATAGTAATCACCATTGAATAGTTAGACACAAACTTGAAGAAAACGCTAAAGTTTATGCAAGTTTTCAAGTTTGTGTCAATATTTGAAAATATGATGTATTTTCATAGAAAATTATTTTTCCATGATAATATACGCCCTAAATAATGTCTACACAAATTTTCACAATTTTTGGAATTTTGTAGAATTTTCTAGGGGTGTCTGAAATTGGCTGAAATTGAATTTCAGCAATTTCAAGTCTTCAATCGATCAGTGGATCGATTGGAGTGCCTCAATCGATCAGCCGATCGATTGGAGTGCCTCAATCGATCAGCCGATCGATTGAGAAGGCGTTTCTCGTGAGCAGAAGCTCGCTGGATCGATCAATGGATCGATCCAAGAAGACTGAATCGATCAATGGATCGATTCAGCAGGGTTCAATCGATTGGAACCCAACTCCAATCGATCGAAGATGCTGATTTTGGCTGGGAAAGCTTATTTTCAGCATTTTGAACCTATTTTAGTCTAGGTAACCATTCCTAACCCCTCAAAATACATTTGTATACATAAAAAAGGGTGTTTTCATGTTGAAACCAAGGATGGATTAGTTAAGGAAGGCTAAGTTGAAGTTTAGGTTGAGGTTTGGTTCAAATTTTGAATATTTAAACCTCAAAACTTCTAAAATTGGGTTTCCTAAAGTTTTAGGGATTCCAAGTCATTGTTGGTGCAATGACAGAAGTTACCACCATGTCTTTAGGGGGAGGGACTCTTTCAAGACATAAAAATTATTTTTCATGAACCTTGGAAGGTGGTTAACCTTCCGTTAAGAACATGCTCAAGGTTGAGCGTTTGAACTTTAATGGGAAGCGGATATCCTCATTGTTCAAGTGGTTTCAAGTGGATAATGCTCAAGGATGGACATTTGCCTACATTGGGGGAGAATGTAGGGTTAAGGATAATGAAGGGTATGAGACCTTCATTATCGTGTTGATCACAACGAGTGAAGCTGTGAACACAAATGAGCAACTCTTCAGGGGGAGAGTTTTCAACAAGTGAATTTGTTGATGTGTGCCCAAAAATGGGGCATGGTTTGATGTGTGCCAATAGGGGGAGAATGAAAGGGAGTAAGTTAGGCTTTTATTACCTAGAGGGAGTTTGCCCTCTTAGGGGGAGAATGAAGGGCTTAACTTATGTATTCATTACCTAGTGGCATGAAGAAGGTTTAGGCTATGGGATTAGCCTAACTTACATGTGTTATTGTAAGTGATAGTGTTGGTATTGTCAAACATCAAAAAGGGGGAGATTATTGGTGCAACATCCCTCAGGTCAATGTTGACCTGGTTGACCAAGCTTGAGTCTTGGTTTGGGTTTCGATGTTTGACAATGCAAGGTTGATTGAAGAAGAGTCAAGTAGGTCAAGGATGACCGGATACTTGACTGGGAAGTCCTAACTGGGATGTTAGGTAGAAGGAAAGACCTAGTGAGTGAAGCTAGGCAGGAGGAAAATCCTGGTGAGTGAAGCCAGGTGAAAGACCTAGTGAGTGAAGCTAGGCAATTGGAAAGTTCTAGTGAGTGAAGCTAGGCAGGAGGAAAATCCTGGTGAGTGAAGTCAGGTGAAAGACCTAGTGAGTGAAGCTAGGCAATTGGGAAAGTCCTGGTGAGTGAAGTCGGGCAGGAGAAATCCAGAGGGGTCAAGGTTGACCAGACATCTGGTGAGAGTCTAAGTAGGTCAAAGGGATTGACCGGATACTTGGCACGAGGAAGAAAAGTCCAAGTAGGTCAGAGGGATTGACCGGATACTTGGCAAGAAGAGAAAAATCCAAGTGGATCAAAGGGATTGACCAGACACTTGGTGAGAGAGTCCTAGCTGGTCAAGGATGACCGGATGCTAGGTCTTATGTACCAACAAGTCATGGTTGACTAGATGTTGGTTTAGGGGGCTTTGGACTTGGTTTTGGGCAAAAACCAAGATCTGGATTGATCAGCCGATTGATCCAGCAGATCTGAATTGATCAGCCGATTGATCCAGCAGATTTGGATTGATCAGTGGATTGATCCAGCAGATCTGGATCGATCAGTGGATCGATCCAACAGATCTGGATCGATCAGCCGATCGATCCAGTGAGTCCCCGCGAACAGAATCCCTCTGGATCGATCCGTGGATCGATCCAGAGGTCCCAATCGATCAGTGGATCGATTGGGAGCTGCTGTTTATGCGCGATAAGCCCTAGATCGATCCACCGATCGATCCAGGCTATTCCAGAGAGCACAGAGGCGCTCTGGATCGATCCGTGGATCGATCCAAAGCCTCCCCGATCGATTGGGAGCATTCCAATCGATCGGGATTCGACCGTTAGCGTCGATTTAAGCCGCAGGCGTGCATTTCCTTCGGCATCTCTTCACCGATTCACTCTAGATACTCTCCAGCACCTCCATAGCTCTCTCCAAGCTCCAGATCGCCAGTTCTTGAAGATTCTTGGAGGCTTTTCCAAGTCAAGAGGCGGATCTATTGCAAGAGGAAGAAGTTAGGGTTAGGGTTTTCATTGCACATCTTGTAAGCTTTTGCTTATCTTGTATTTCCCTTTCTTCTTCTTGTATTGAGAGTGTTGTAGGGCTTCTCCGCCTTTGGTAGTTACCATAAAGGAGTGTTATTCATAGTGGAGGGTGTGTGTGTTGGTGTGGATCCTTGGATTAGTCACCTCTTGTGAGGTGGATACCAAGTAAACCAGCCGTGTTAGCGTTGTATGTTGTTTCTTTGTATTTCCGCTGCACATTCTTGAAGAAACAAGCAACGCCGAGCAACGAGCGAACGCGACGAGCTATTCACCCCCCCCCCCCCCCCCCTCTAGCTACTTTTGGTCCTAACACTTTGGACTTGATAATTAAGTCATTAGCTTTATCTCTATTGATTTTTATTGGCTCACAAGTTAACGAGTAATATGGTTCACTATGTAGACCGACATTATGTATACAACGATCTAAAGGGATTCTCACCAATGCGGGCTTGTACGCTCCCTTACTTTTTCCTTAAACTCTTTGGTTCGATGTCAATATGAATTTTGTATTGGGACTACCCTACACCCAACAAACCTCGAATTCTATTCTAGTTGTGGTTGATAGATTTTAAAAGATGACACATTTTGTAACTTGCAAGAAGACTATGAATGTTGTCTGGATTGCCCATCTTTACATGGCATTTCTCGATTCATGACTTCATATTATGATACTAAGTTCATTAGTCATTTTTGGAGGAGCTTATGGGAAAAATTGAGAACGCAATTGAATTTTAGCAGTGCTTACCATCTCGAGAAAAATGGACAAACTAACATAGTGGATCAAAGTTTGGGTAATCTTCTAAGGTGTTTGATAGGAACTAAGCCAAAATAGTGGGATTTAGCATTACCTCAAGTAGAATTTGCCTACAACAGATCAAGAAATAAGACCACATATTTGAGTCCTTTTGAGGTTGTCTATGGGCAGAACCCATCTGAGGGTACTGAGTTTAGCCCCTATCCCACGTATAAGACGATCCAATCCTAGAGTAGATACGATGGCAGAGATCTTCGTAGTTATTCAAGAGAGCAACACTAAATACAAGACTTAGGTTAACCATCATCGTCGTCATATACTTTTGATGTTAGCGACTTTGTTTGAGCTATATTGACTCGTAATCGTTTTCCTGTGGGAAAGTATAAAAAGCTTAAATATTGAAATATTAGAGCATGTGAGATACTTCAGAAGATTAATGATAATGTGTATCAATTGTGCCTTCCTAGTCACTTGAAGACTTCTGATGTATTCAATGTAAAGCACTTAACTCCTTATTCGAGGAATGCTAATGTGAACTCGAGGATATGTTTTTTTCAACCTAGGGTGATTAATGCAAAATCAACCCTAAAAGACCTACCCAACTTTAAAAAGTTATAACTTTTGACTCGGGTATCAGAACAAAAGGCTCTTAGGCTTGAATCGAAGCTCGTTCATAGACCTATATTTGTTATTAGATAAAACCCATAACCCCAATTTGGATCCTAAAAACATTACTTAGGGTTTTTTTGAGGGCTTCAAACATATTTTTCTACTATTTTAAGTAATTTCTATTTTTATAGTATTTAGGATATTTTTATAAGTTTTGTCTATTATGAGTCAGGGTATTTTTGGAAGTTTTGCCTATTATGAGTCAAGATTTTTCTATATAAGCATCTATTTAGCTTTTTAAAGCAGTATCCATTATTCTTAATAAAGTTTTCTTTTTTATGGTAAAGCCTAAAAAATGGTAGATTTCTCTTTGCCTTTTTCTATTTCTCTTCTTGTCTTCTCCTTAAATCCCCTTCACATTAGCTCGCAGGATAATCGCTATCCTGTCTGACATCACTACATACTTTTAATTTCCACTTACGACTAGAATGGAAGGAAGCCAAGGAGGCTCATCATCTCGATCTCGAAGGGGAAAGGAAATAGTGAATCTGAATGAGCTCATCCACCGATAATGAGATTGAGTAACTTTTGACATTTGAAATATAAGGAAGTGCTAATGCAATTACTTCTAAGGTTTAAGAAGTTCCTCCTTTAACATCTTCTTTTTTATATATACATTTTGAGAAGGTCACTCTTCCGTCGAGAGAATTCTGTGCAAAATGTAAATAGTGTAATGCTTCCTACAAATTCCAAGCCGATGGTGTCAATAGGTCGTTGAAACGACATGTAGAAGCGAAATACCCGACAAAATATGGAATCGATTATTCTCAAGTATAATTATCTAGATTTTCCACTAGTGAAAGTACTGATTTTGATTTATTTTTATATTCTGATAATAAATTAAGAAAATCATTAGCTAGATTTGTTTCAGTAGAACATTTTCATTTAATTTTGGATCTAAATGTACTTTTACTTTTTTTTTAATGAATCTTTTAATCCATTTGCGAAATGCGTTTTTAGAATTGCACTTACTCGTATAATTAAAAAATTAATAAACTAAGAGGAAAATTTAATTGAAGAATTTAGTAAAATAAATAATAAAGTTTATTTTATGTTATGATATTTGGAATGATCATTGGCAAACATATTCATATATGAGTGTGACTTGTCATTGGATCGATAACTCCTAGAATCTTCAAACTGATTATTGTTAGCTTATAGAATTTTTGATAAATCACATACTGCTCAGGACATCTCACAATTATTAGGTTTAATTTTAGAGAATATTGTGGCAAAAAGACGAATACGCTCGCCCCCAGCGCCCCCGCCAACCCGTCCCAAGGCCAACACGGAGGAGGTAAATCACGGGCGGCTACTAGCTTTTGGAATAGTGACTAGCACATAAGGGAAGTATTTACCTCGGGTTTGCCGAGATTCGAACCCCAGACCTCATTGTGGCAATACCTCATGCGCTAGCCACTAGACCCATCCGAGAGGTTTAATTTTAGAGAATATGAATTAACTCATAAAATATTTTAAATAATATTTGATAATGCTAGCTAGTTCTAGTACTACTAATATAGATGAACTAAAATTTATATGCCAATTTATTATTAGTGGTTTATTTTTTGATATTTGTTGTATATGTCATATTTTAAATTTATGTGTTCAAGATGAATTAAGAATTTTAGAAAGTTATATTAAACCAATTAGAATGGTTATTTTCTATTTATGGTCACATCCATCTATAATGAAACAATAGGTAGATTTTATAAAAATAATAAAATGAGACCTAAAAAATTTTCACTTGATATACCAACAAGTTGGAATATCAATTATTACAAGATGTATTTCAATATAAAGAATTATTATGTTCATTTTTATATAAAAATATTAATATATATTTATTTTTATAATAATGAAATATTTGTCGTAATATTTGTGAAATTTTAAAAATATTAACGATACAACCGAATAACTTTTTAATTTTTATTATCCAACTTCTTACTAATTTTAGAAAATTTTTAAAGTGTAGTATTAGTTTTAAATAAACATAACTAATGAATTTTTTTTTTCTTGCGTATTAGCAATGAAAATGAAATAGAAAAAATATTTTTTATATATTTTTAAATTTTATTTAGTTTTATAAAAATATTAGCTATGTATTATGATACTTTAATTTTATTTAAAGATTATTCTTCTTTTGATCCTAATAATATTATACATAATATTAAAAATTAATATTGAAAATTATTTATATGATATTTATAAAGAATAGAGTATAAAATATGAAATATAAATTAATATTTCTGAAATAAAAAATACCAATAGTGGTACAAAAGCATAAATTTTATTTTTTAAAAAAAAAGTATATCTGCTATGCCTTAATGCCCTCCTACCACAAATTTTATTAAAAGAATGAATGAAACGTTTAAGAGAATTTTCAAGTTCTATATATGAATTTAAGAATTATTTTACAACTTTTTTTGATTTTAATGAAGCGGATAGTGAAGCAGATTTCGATTTATTAAAGTGTGACCACAGAAGGTTCAAAGATTTCCCGTCATCTCTATAATCGACAAAGAAATTTTAGTTTGTTCAATGTTAACAATTGTTATGGAACAAACATTCAATGTCGACGGGAACATATTGGATGCGATGATCGAGTTTGTCTCCCGACTCATGGGAAGTCCAAGTATTATTCGACGATTGGACCAGAGTAAAAAATAATCTAAAGAATAATACAATTTTCAAATGACGAAATCGAAGAATACTACGAGAATAGGAAATAACAACACCAATATATCACTTATTAAGGTAAAATGGTTGAAAGGTAGGAAAACTAAGTGAATTTTGATCTTCTGTACTCTAAAGTAGGGATGCAAATGAATCAAGCCAGCTTACGATCTTTTTGAGTCGACTCAAAAAATATTTGATTTATATTCTAATTTATCGAATTTAGGCCGAATTCGAACATGTTCAAATTTTTTTTCAAGCCGAACTCGAGGTCAAATTATATTATTCGATAGTTCGAGAGTCTTAATATTTTATTAATATAAGTTACATATATATTAAATAAATAAATTTCGAACCTTTCAAGTAGCTATTTTCAAATAATAATTCAAATAGTTCACGAATATATTCGAATCTTTCGCGCCAAATTCAAATTAAAAATTTTGAATTCTTCAAATTTCGAATTCGAACTTTAGATTTTTCTACCTATTTAACTTTGATACGATTCTTTTACCTCCCTATTCTAAAGAGATACATAAATAATTTAAATAAGTGTAATTTTTTTATTTTTTTCATAAATTTATAATTTTAAAAAATAAAATAATAATCTTTAATTGCGATGGATCATGCATTGAATCGTGATCCTTGATTTTAAATAGTGAATAGTAATCATCACAATTAAAGTAAGTTAAGGATCGACCAGTTAAAAATGGACGAACCGTAGAATCGTCAATTCCGAACACTGATCAGATCTAACAGTGGCACGCAATGGAAGTAAAAACTCGGAGAACCCCTTGCTTTTAACAACTTCCTCTTCATTTAACATGCACAGAGACACTTTTATATTGACAAGACTTGACCTAATTATACCGGAGCTGTATTTATGACACTATCTTTTGCTAGACAGAAGGCTACTTCTTCAATCAATGTCTCTACATGCAGTAACTTTTCCTTTCACCACAACGACACCCCCTATAAAAAACCCTGACCCCGGCCCTCAGTTGTCACATCTGCTTTTGCTCATTAGGGTTCGTGGGTGTGAACGTCGAAGCTTCCCTCAGAGAGAGAAAGGAATACACCAGCCATATGTAAAAGGTGAACCCCTCAGTTTTGCATGGATTCCTCCTGCTTTTGTAAATACTGATAGGTGAGCTTGATATATATACATAGATGTGATTGTTTGAATGGAAAAGAAAGTTGAGTTCCCATGGCATTTGAACACCCAGATGATGCTTGTTAGGTTTGCATTCTTATCTTTGCAACTTGCTCTCTGATTTGACAATCAGCAGGTACTTTATTCTTCTACTTATTCCTTCAAGCATCCATCCAGTTAAAGTTGCAGCAGCCTCTGCAGGGGCGATATTTAATGGCCATATCTGTCAACTTTCGATTGGTTCTCTTTAGTTTTTGTTTATCTTTATGATCCACTGATATTATCAAGTCGTGGTTAGCTAGCTGGAAATAACTCACGAATAAAGACAACAAACACCAGTTGCAGAGAAGATCCAGTGGCGAGGTAAATGCCATGCACGCCATTGAATTCAAAGCATGCAGGGCATTGATGGACTTCTCATACGCCTTAAATGCTCATCGCAGTCTTGGTTGATGACAAAGAGAAAGTAATAGTAACAACAGTTAGGATTCCAAGGGTCTCTTCTTCACCATGCTTTGGAAGTAGAGCTATATCTCAGTGGAGACTGATAGTTAGAAATGACTGTTTGTGAACATGAAACAAATCTATTCATACGACCAGTAAGATGAAGTGGAAAACATAGAAAGGCATGTTTGGTAAAATGGCACAAACATATATCCTTTTATGACATGGAATTTGGCATGCTGATCGAATTAGAATCCAAATTTTGTGTAGACTTTTTCGATGTAAGACACATTTTGGGCTTAAATCGCAAAGTATTTTGCTTTTAGCGCGCATCTCGTTTAAAGTTCCAATAATGAGTGGCTTCACTTAACTTAGAATTTCTATAACCATCTTGATTTAGTTTAAGTGTGTCATCATTTAATTTAATCGAGTACTTTTTTAATTATATATATATAATTATAGTAGTTGCTTTAAGATTTATACATGATGTTTTTTTAGTTGGCATCGGAAATTTAATTCTTCGAACTGATAAATTTAGGGGATGATTGATTTAGCTCTAGAAAAAATAAAAAAATAGGATTTAGATTTTTGGTAGAGTCTAAAATAATAAAGGAGACCAATAGGTGTAATTATGCTCCAAGTTGTTAATTGATCAAGTGATTTTGATAATTCAAGAGGATCCAAGAGACTTGGCAAGTCATTATTATTATCGCAGTCATTCCCTAAGTGGATTCAAAGGATAATTCAATCGATTAGAATTGAGTGACTAGACTAAAGGATTGTTCCTAGAATTTTAGTTTTTTAAAAAATAAAAAATAAAAACAACAGGAAAGTAAGTGGTTAAAAGATGATTTACTCACCCAATCTTATCAATTTAAATCATGATAATTAAAAGTATCCATATTAGATATTCTATTTAAAAATTTTATTTTAAATTTTAATTTTAAATATTGTAATTAAAAAATTTTGTATTAGAATTCTAACCTATAGTGTATTAAAAAATGACTATCTAAATTTAATAAAATGATTTTTTTAGCTGTATTTTGTGCTCAGCCAAGCTGAGGTTCGACCCCAACCATCAGCTGAGTCCGTGGAGCTAAGGGAGTTGTAAGGAACTGTAGGATAGAACTCCCATGGGGATGCTCGGTGCGAGTCGAGACGAAGAGCTCACCCACGTTTCAAAATCACGGGCCTTCCCATGCAACGCGTTCGCCATGCACTTCCCCTGCCCACCTGCTACCTTCCAGTTCCACCATCTAAACCATCTTCCCTCCGAATCCGGATAGCTGGTTGCCGACGCAAATGGCTCGCAAGCTTGTGGCTGCGGCAGTGGCAGCTTTCTTCCTCCTGGCCGTCAGTGGAGCTGCAGAGCTCCGTGGCGGCGGCGGCGTTAGGGCGCCACTGCTGGTGACGAAGGAGAGCAGGAGAGCAGTGGTGTCGACCGACGCCGGAAGCATCACATCCGTCGACGTGAACCACGAATCCAGAGGAAGGTACCATCTGGAGTTCATCACCATGGAGCCCAGCTCGCTCTTCCTCCCTGTGCTACTCCATGCTGATATGCTCTTCTACGTCCACTCCGGCAACGGAAGAGTACATACGAGTGTTAGAGAGGATGAAAAGGAAAGGGTAGAGCACGTGGACGTGGAGAGGGGTGACGTCTCTGTCGTGGAAAAGGGTAGCGTATTTTATGTACAAAGTCGTCCTTCCCTCACAGAGGAAAGCCTCCAAATTCATCTCCTATTCAACCATGTTGATGAAGGGAACTCCGAGGTAGTTTTTCATTATAAGCTAGCTTTAATCAAAAACAGTCACTTAATTTCTTGCCTTTGATTTAGAGCTCTGATTTATGATTTCAGCACTTTCTATCTAATTCTGTTGCGGACAATAGAAGCTTATATTAACTTCATTTGGTATCAAATTGGATGATTGTGAGTGCTCCTAATAGAAGCTCTGAAATAGTAGACAGATATTTGCTTTGATGGTGCCCATCAACACTTATTCCATCTGATTCATGGAGTTTAAATTTCCTGAAAGGGGCTTCCTTCCTGGCCAAATCTGGGTTTTTGATGATCAATGCATCCTTATTAAGTTCTAAGTTGTGGCCTTTTCCCCTATAGATCTTTCTACTCTGAAAATAAGTAGTGTTTAGTGTTGAACCTTTATTTCTGCAGTAAGATTTTGTTATTTTTCCATCTGTTTCACTTGAAACCATATCTCACATGGATGTAGAAAGCATGGAATGAAGCTTATTCGATCATCGGCGATCTCATTCACGGGTTCGCGGCAAAGATCCTCCAAAAAGGATTTGGGGTAAGCAGAATGCTATGTGTTTATGATTGTTAGAGGTAAATTCAATAGATTGCTTTAATTTCTTTTGTTTGTCCATTTGATATGAAGGTTTCTGAGGAGACCATCCAAGCCATCAAAAGGGTCGAAAAGCCTCCTTTGATCATTCCTTTTCTTCATAACAATGAGATGATGGAAACACATACTTGGATCAGAAGAATTACGAGTGATACGCATGATGAATTGGCAAAAAAGAACAAGAGCAAGAATAAGAAATTCAACTTCTTCAAGGCCAAACCCGATGTCGAGAATTGCAACGGATGGAGCACTGTCTTGACCCACAAGGACCTCAAGGCTCTCGAGAGCTCCCACATTGAAGCCTTCATGGTCAACTTGAGTAAGGCAAGTTTCTTCAAGTACTCTTCTAGCAAAGTATATCTGAACATTAACGAGGAGTTTCGCGATAAATCAGGGGTCTATGACAGGGCCACATTGGAATCCAAGTGCATCAGAAATTGCTATAGTGATCCATGGACAGGGAATGGTGCAAGTAGTTTGTCCCAACCAGGCACCAATTGACATGTACCAATGCGAAGAGATTAACTTCAGGGTGAAGGAAGGGGATGTGGTGGCGGTGCCGGGGCATCTACCGATGAGCCATATGTCCTACAACAATGGTAGCCTTGTATTTGTAGGATTCAGCGGCATCACCGGAAAGAATTCACCACAGTGGCTGGTAGGGAAGAATTCGGTGCTTCGTACTATCGACCAAGAGATTTTGGCACTGGCACTGAATGTTCCAAAGTCTATCGTTAAAGACTTGGTGAGGTCTCGATCGGAGCCGATGATCCTCGATTGCACATCGTGCGCAGAGAAGCTTGATGAGAAAATGGAAGAGGAAGCATGAATTTAAAAGCAATGAGAATGCACAATAGATGTTGCTTCCTGTTTCCTTGTAATTAAATAAAACTTCATGTATGGTTTACTAAACTGAGAGTCGAATGCACAACTCGATCTTCTGCTTCATATTTATCTCAAAGGCACTGGATAGAATGCTTTGTTTCCATTTTTTTCTTCTTTTAGAAGGGAAAACAAACATGCAACTCCACTGTATTTAAGCAGTGAGGATCTTATATAGGGCACATGTAAAGGGACAAACGAAAAAAATAATAATAATTAAACTGACAGAGAACAAGGTAGAGTTCATTTAGATCCAAGTAGGGATCAAGAATCAAGTTTAGTTAAACTTGTATTCAAGTTTCATTCAGCAGTTCTACTTGCTTAGAACATTGCAGCAGTATGACATGTATATCTGAAATCATACATCAATGAATATGAGCAGACTCATCATTTACTTTTAAAAAAAAATCAATTCATTTTCTGATCACCCAAAAGTGCTATTTGTTTATATTTATCTATGTATCAGTTATTTTAACCCACTGTTGAATAATCACAGTTTACCTATATGACATCTGAGTAAATAATTACAAATTTACTGATAAATTTCATTTTGGAAGAAGCATAAAAGTTCAAGATCGAAGGTTGTACATGCGATACTCTCTATTTCAGTTTAGTGTAGCAATGGTGTGTGCCATGGGATAAGCTGGATATCTTGTTTGATGTTGAAAAATGGCCTTTCTTTACTCGCTTGACATTGAGAAACCAAATGGAAAATGGCCTTTCAATCTTCATAGATTACTTTCTCTGAGTTAGTTATCGAAGCTTCCTTATCGGCAAAGCCCCACCGAAAATTTTCTCCACTTGCTTTGCTTCCATCTTTAGATCATCCAATATCTGTATCTCTTCTTTGCTTAGCCCCTTCAATAAGTTCTCTGTATCCTTCTCAAGCTCCATAAATCCATCAGAAAGCTTCTGAAACAATGTCACTTCAGTCTTACCTATCTCCTCAACTTCTTCTTCTATCTGTTCGACTTCTCTTATGATTGTTTTCTCGCCCTCCTCAACTGTTTTCTCCAACCGTTCGACGAGGGGAGGCTCGGGGCCGCAGGTATTGTCTGTTTTGATGAAATTACTAAAGTCTCGTCCAATACTTTTTGCTGCCTTTTCTAACTCAGGAACTATACTATCAGGCAATACTGCACTTCTGGTGTATACAACTGCACCGCCATATCCATCCCAGGCATCATTTCTACCTCGGTAGTATACAAATATGTAGTCATCTTCTTTATTCTCGACCTTGGATGATATAATGTACCTGCAAACGGCATGGGACAGATTATGACATCTATTTAGTAAGCTTTGCAACTTAATTGACAGAAATTCGAGGGAAAAAATTCAGATATGAAAACAAAAAGTAAATTATAGAGAAATGTGTGGAGTGGGTTGACAATCATACACTGAAAATAAGACTGTGATCTCATTGGATGACACTATAAAGCAATAATCAATATCTATGTCCTTTTTTATTTAGTAAAACATCAAGAGTAGAGTAGGGGTATCACATATGCGAGGCAATCAATCTTTATACAAACTGCAATTAATGTTGGCTATGCAATAGAGGATAGATCAATTTGCTTATGGAATTTATTTATTTTTGATATATGATGTGTTCTTTTTGGGTGCCGCTATATCTTTTGTAACAATTCAACCATAAGAGTCTATAGGAGTGTTAATGGATTGGTGCCTAACACACCAACCTCTTTAAGCATATCAAGTGCATACTTATGTCTTGAGTATATAGAGGGGGTCATCCCATTATTTAATTCATTCAATCAAGGTTACTTATTTAGAGATTCTATTTTTCTTCTCTTGTGAGATTGCCAATTGAGACACATGAATCTTGAGATCATTGGCTAAGACACATATTTAACCTTGCATTACGTCTTACTCATGTTGCATTAAGAAAGATAATGTTTAAAAGCCACTTCCATACCCCCATCACACATTTGGCATAAGCCTCTAGATTAATAGGACTATATATTTGGGAAGATTATATTAGTGTTTGATAAACTTTTGATACTTTAACAAATTCTCCTCGTGAACTTCAATAGTGGCATAGTGGTGGAGATAGTGAATCAAAGTATGCACCATCAAAAGGTCAAAGTTGAACTGAAATTAGTTCTTTGCTTTTTATAATTTCCTAGGGTAGCATCAAAGGTGCACTAGGTGCAGCATAAACCTCTTCATATTAGGCTCTAACAAGTACAGATACAATATTTTTAATACCAAGAGAAGTAAAATGTTTTAGAGAAATACATCTTTTATCTGTCATTTGTTTGTATTTACATTGAGCAATGAGATATATTGTTATTTCACTAGATGATTATAAAGCAGCAAATAAAAAAATATATGAGCATAACCAGTGAAAGCAGATGAACACACATATATATAGGGGGAGAGAGAGAGAGAGAGAGACCAGTCATCTTGATAGTGGAGGTACTCGTTATCGTGATTGTATAGAATCCCAGGCTGTGAAGAATCTTGTACAAATCTCTGGACAGCAGATCTGTTGAAGAAACCACCATCTAGTGTGCTTATCCTCCATGATAAATTTCCAACAAGCTTGTCAGATTCCACATGAAACTCATGTAACTGGCAGTTAAAAGTATCAAAAGTAGGATTCAGACCACTTGTTATGAACCACTTTCCGCTGAAATCTGATATATTAAATGTTTTGACAAGAATAGATGGATCAGGTACTGGAAATTCGCCTACAGTAGACTTTCTTGGAACACATTTCTTGCTTGATACTGCACATTCATTGAATTCATCGACAACACTGTTTTCAAAGAGGTCTCCACATTTAATCTGCACAATAAAAACTCAGTTAGGTCAGTTAGGCTCACTTCTAGAATATGCAATTCTAGCATGCACAACTCTAAACAAACACAAATAACCTGGCATTCAGTCTCATCAGGTCTGTCATTGCAGGTCTGCAAACATGCAATATTTGCAGCACAAGATGGGTTAGCAATGCACTTAGCTAATTCCACCCTGATAATAGAATAAACATGAATCAATATTGTGTTGTAAGAGTGTGAAACGAACACATTGTGCATTCATTCAGTCTTAGATAAAGCCCGATAACCTTTATCTCCATGATGCTTTAGTATCTATTTTTTCAAGTTAATGGTTCCTTGATAGTTGAATACTTATATGGACATTTGGACAAGAGATGAGGTGATTAGCTCTCCCTATTTTGTCATCTAGGTTTTCCAGGAGAGGTGATGATAATCATGAAGATCATGGTAGGTCAAATATATTCAACACTCAGCAACACTAATGACCAAAAACGAGGATTAGGCTAGTATCTAACTGCAAGTGCAAACTTAGCCAGTTAGCCTACACCAAGATATGGAAAAGCACAACTACTGTGTCAGAAAATAAGCTATAAGTACTGGAAATTGAAAGGAAAACATTACCTTGAAAATGTTGCAAAGGAAGGAATTATGCCCTGGTATTCATGAAACTAAGAAAAGGAGGAAAAGGACAAAGAAAGACAGATATACTCTACTTTAAATGGTTTGGCACAAGATATCAAATGGGACATTGGGACTCAAAAGAGGGCTTAACTGGATAACTAGAAATGGGTTTGGGGCGCAAGATGGTGCAGTTACTGCTTCACGATGAAGAATGAGAATACCTGAATTTTCTTGAGTCATGAAGGAGCAGTTTATTTCTTTTCTAGAAAATTTCATTTTGCCACTCACCCTCGCTAAACTTTCATTAGGTCAAGAGGTTTTCAAAACCATACAAACAAAAATGTAATTTCCTAATCATTGGAGTCTGGATTCATGGTTGTGGGGAGAGCAATATATTGGGAACTCTGAGGGAAAAGTGAAATTTTTTCCAAAATTCAGAAAAGGTATTCAAACAGGAAACGTAAATAGGTGATTAGAGAAAACAAAAAAATGGGGAAGGAAGAAAATTCTACATGCTAGCCGAAGTTGAAATACCTGCATTCCTTCAGAAGGCAAGAGCATGTCTTGAGGGCATCAGCTGCATCAACTGATGGAACAAATAGAACAGTACATGATAAGAATACTGAGATAATCATCAGATCCAAACGATGCCATTGGTTAATAATAGGAGACCAAAGTGACCTTGGCAATTTAATCCCATTATTCTGTAAAAACATATAAAACAATTATTAAGAGAAGTGTTGTCAATTTATTATTTTTATTTCTTCATATCTACATCTTTGGCCAATACCTCAGAACTAGATTTAAATGCAGTAAATATAGTTGCTGCAACAATATTCCTCCCAACAGAGACAGCATTTTCATTGCACTCCAATTTCCCACTATTCATCTGAGATTTAGGCCAAATATTCATCCTTGCTGCTCCTCTATTGGACCATGATTTTTCTGTAGCATAGTGACGGTACCAGCAAACACTCCCCAATTTCCTATTGTACTTGATGACATGATTTAAAAAGCTTCCCTCAGTGGAAAAACAATTTGTCGAGAGACCAGACCTCATGCCTATGGCCAAAATTTAACAAGGCAACCTAAAAACACAAGCTTGCATGGTGCTTTAATCTTTGCATTGTAGATGTTCGAATGTTCCAAAACTCTTTCTTCCTAGCAACAACAACAACAACAACCAAGCCTTTTTTCCTGCCATTTAATCAAAAATTTAATGAATAAATCAAAATGGAAATCATGAGAATGTTTCTGCAAGAAACTTAGTCTAGAAAACAAAGGGTTCTATTCAGGGAAGGTTCCATGAACTGCCTTCTTAAACTATAAGAAAAGCATGTATACCAAATTATTTTGAATGGATATTCCGGAAATCATGATAAGCGGTTCTATAAAAATGTTGTTGGTTCTTTGAGGTAGTCCATTGTAAGTAGCATTCCCTATCATTTGTGAATAAGGGTAATGGTTTAAAACCCAGCTCATGCATTTTTTACCTTTTAAACCAATCAACTTGAGCTATTTTTATTCTTCTACCTTTAGAAACTAAGTGAAAGGTTGAGTTCCCTAATTCAAGTTAAATAAGAGGAATCATATTAGAAAGGATTAGAAATGCAAAAGGAGAACAATTTATTCAGATATAAATGTTTCATTCTAAAACTAATTGTAGGTGAAAGGTATTCAAAATGGAAGAGAACCTGAAGATGTTTCATGATAGAGATGAAATATTTCATATAGGATGTAACAGAATTCACTAAATGAGCAAAAGAAACTGAAGATTTTCAGCATGGTAGAGTTGAAACATTTAGTATAAGATGCAACAAACTAAAATGAGCAAAAGAAACTGAAGATGTTTCACCATGATAGAAATAAACATTTTGTATGAGCAAATCTTTTGAGTGATGAGTTTAATGAAACATTTAGTAAAATGGACCAAAATACTAGGATGCCCCTAGACAGTTTTCAGAATTTTTAAGAAATATCACTATTCATGCACGTTTAAATAAGCATATCAATTCAATTTTATCATTGCTTATTCCTTGAAGATTAATAGGATTTAGCTTTGAATATAAATTCTTTGATGATAATATTGCTTGAAGATGAGGCTACTACAAGGGAATCACATATAGACAAAGCGAAATAGTCTTACATAATTCTAAAGCGTTAATTTTTTTTTCATGGTAAGGTTTTCTAACATCTAAAGTGATGATGGTGATGGATCAATAGGTTTATCTCTTGAGAATTTATGAATTACCAAACTGAGAATAACTTCATACTACTTTATTTCACGGTACTTTGCTACTTCTCAACCCAAACTTTTCGATGAATTAGTAAAGGTAAAACCACTCTTCTTTCTTTTCATTCTTATGGAAAAGGGAACTATCTCAGCCTTTTCAACTCCAAGAATTCTTTTGTTTGTTCTTTCAATGCCAACAGATACATATATCTTATCATATTATGTAATGCCATAACAATGTAAATCGTTATTCTAAAACCAATTACACCATATGCAAAACAGTATTATTCCCGTCAAAGATCAAAACTCTGACATGGCTCAAGATTTTGAACATTGATACTAATGACTTTTCAATATTGTTTTGGCATTAATACATAGTAAGGTGGCAATGTGCCACTATACACTAAATAAGCAAAAGAACTAGTCTGTACAACCTTTTGACATCCAATCTTGTGAATTTTTTACATTCAGCTTGTAGCCACAGATTGGAGAAAACAATAGTTTGAAAACCACTCTGTGTTCTAAAGCCCAAAGTTGAAAATAGTTCTAGCACCAATTTGAATCTAAGCCCCAAAATATTGTAAGAAAATTTCATAGTAGCAACATTTAAATGAAGCAGGAACCTTTCTGAAACTGCACGGCACCTAAAATCCTCAATTAATGATTAAAAAAAAATCTACTTCCAAGAATGACATCCAATCGTATAAAAAACAATGTTTTTAATTTATTCGCTTTTCTCTCTAGTATCCTACATTGCCACTGTTTTCTCTCCTTTTTCTTGTCTAGAGAGGCTTTGACAATATAATATAAGCAAAAAGAAATCACATTTAATAAATTTGTGTTTCACCAATAAATTCTCTACCTTTTGCTTCGATAAGACTACACAATCATAACACCAAAACCTATTGCATACTATACCGCTAAGCTCTAACAGATAATAACGAGTGAACCTTGTCATATAAAAAGGCTAAAAGCCAGGAATCCCATACATGTCAAGGCAACACAAAACGTTCTACCATGCCACATACTTTTCCTTTTTGACAAGTTGGAAACGTCCCGGTCATCAAAATCATAAAAAGGGCATTCATTCCTAACCATCCTAATTCTAACCAAAAACAATAAAGCTACATATCTGCACTTTTCAAAACCCTGCCTTTCCTGTCGAATTCATACTTAATGGCGACATAATTGAAGAAATCATAAAAATGCGGGTCCGAACCTGAAAAAAACAAGAGGCGAAATGGAGGGAGGGCAGCGCTAGCTACGAGTAGTCCAGCTTCGAGTTGGAAGGGTGAGGGAGTCGGGTTAAGGCGGGAGGATCGAATTGAGCGAGAGGGAGGCGAAAGGGAAATGAGTGGAAGGCGTAGAGGGAATCGGATAAGGCAGTCGCCAGCGGTGCGGAGGCGCGGAACGTGGAACAACATAATCCATTGTTCGTTATGCACATTCCAAAGTTATTTTTTAAAATATTTATCTTATTTAAAATTTAAATTTTGATATTTTATTATTTTTAAAATATTTTATCATTGTACTACATCCGATGGAACATTGTTAGTTTCGATAAAATTTAGATATGTTGGTGATATGCTTCCTCTTTAAAATAGTTGATCTATTGATGTGATATCTTAATCTTGTCGGTCACTCCTTGTGATGGGATTTGATAATGTGATTCAAGTTAGGTGTTTGTATATGATCATTTGGATTGCCAAACAATTTTAGAAATTGATTTCACATTGTCTAATAATTTTCTAAATCGATGAGTAATTTCAAGACAAACTCAGGATATATTTATAAACCACTATAATTAAATGATTGGATTTGAACTCAATACAAGGTTGCACGTTGAGTTTTCACAAGAGCTAGAATATTCCATATCGAGTGACTATTAGAGCTCCATAGAACACTTCTACGCTCAATGCTGGATCAGATCTTTTCTAGTTTGGCTATACTAATGTGGTGGATTCAAGGCAAAAAGAAACATTTCAATTGAATTTAGCTTCACAAGTTTGTGATGCCTGTGAAATGCAAAAGACCACGCATGCAAGGAAATGAATAAGATTCAAATATAGAGTAAACTGAAAGGTAATATATAAATTGAAATAGCGTTTTGATTATCAAATACAGTGTGCTACAAGACACCTGGAACTTACCAAATTTGCAATCGTAGCTAAACGTATAAAACATCAGATCTGAGCTTCAGTATACAATCAAACCAAACAGTTCGAGTTCCAAGTGTTGGACAAAATGACAACATATGATTCAGATATGTTTACCTAATAAAAAATGAATGTGACTTGCTAACAAGATGAGGCACTTTAGAACGCCTAACAAGAGAACATGCTTTACAGTAGTGAAGCCTTCCAGATTCATACGGCTAGATCCTACTACAGTTGGCCTTGAAGTGACAAAGTTATGCTGGTAGCTTGAGCTTAACATTGTTCTTCCAACTGCGAATGATATCAAACTCTTCATGCTCGGCAAAGAAGCCAAATGAACAATTATGAAAAGTTCAAAGAAAAAGAATAGATTATTTACCTATTGAAGTAATAGTAAAAGAAATCAGCATAAAGCAGTGTTTGCACTAATCCAGATATCCATGCTGCAGCAACAATCCAAGGCCACATGAGAATAAGTTAGATTTCATGGAAAAGGATGAAGGAAGATGAGATAAGAGTCATACTTATCCAATGAACGTAATGAGGCTCAGTGAAGTATCGGTAAATCCAGTTTAAGATGTAAAATGCTCTATATGCTCTGCATCAGAAGTGTACCATGTCAGATTGAATTTTCAATTAAGTACAGAAGAAAAATATACATGTTCTCTAAATCTACGTCTGAAGCTTATTTGTAATTACGGTACATGAATCAGGCAACAATAACAATTTTAGTCCAGTACAAAGATTATAATTCAGGTATGTAGTATAAGTTTCTAGTAACTACCTACAGTGATGCGAACCTGATGAGAATAATGTCTCATAAACACAAAACAAATTAAAAACAGAAACAAGGAAAGTCTAAATCGATTATATAGGTGATAAAACCCAGTGCTTAGCATCAAAGCACAAACCTAAGATGTATGAAATAGAAGATGTCACAACCTATCAGATTTAGGTTGACAAGTCTATGAATGCAACAAGAGATTGCGTTGATAAGTTCCATTTCAATGAAGAAGCAACAAGTGAAAGTTGTTTTCTAAGTTCTATTTGATTAGCTTACACACAGTCATAGCTGCTATTGATCCTTCTGTCTTCAATGGCGATTGTTCCAAAAAATAGAATCTTCGTATAACCCCGTTGACAGTGTTCCTTCTCCTTGCAATACCATCAGGCATGTTGCTTCCACTTGAGACCTACCTACTAGATTCCAAGCCAACCTTCACTCGCAAACTGGCAAACCACCAATGCTCAACATGGTCAAGACTACTCTTGACCAAGCGATTCCAAGCCAACCTTCACTCGCAAACTGACAAACCACCCTTGATCAACATGGCCAAGACTACTCTCGACACAAGCCAACTTTCGCTCACAACCCACGCATGGCCTCTAATAGCGACCAGATTTGGCGAGCAAATCAATCTAATCACAAAGTGTCTTCTCTCTTTTCAAACAATATTCCACTGATTGACATTCTGTCTTTGACTAGTGAACTCTCTCCTTTTTTTCCAACAACGAGCAACATTCTCCTATGAACAATAAAACTTCCTTTAATTGGCGAACCCCTGAAAACTCCCCTCAACTTAAAATGTCAAATTACTCGACTACCACCAAATTGCCTCCTACCACAAGTCTTGTATCAATCCATAACGATTACCAAGGAGAAGTTAAACAGGAAAAACTATGCTTCTTAGGCAAGTATAGTTCAGTTCAGGTTTGGTTCATGGGTCAAGGCCAATTGAGATTCCTTAGTTGACAAAAAACCCTTGGGAGAGTAATGATTCACAATTAGTTGCCCTCCTATGACACTTGATAGATCCCAGTGATCATGAGCATATTTCAATGTTTCTTCTCTTGCTATAAGCTAAGGACACTGGCTCAAAATTTGAGCACTAGTGATATCTCTCAAGCCTAAAATGTGATTCATATTGGGGAGTCTCTTCTAGCTACAATAATCTAACACAGATATGACCATATATAATATTGGTCAATTCTAGAACATTGTTGATAGCAATATCTTCTCATGAAATCTTAAAGTTATGCAGAATTGACAAACTCCTAACAATTATTTCCACACAGTTCGTCCAAGTAGATTGTTACAACATGTACAAACTTTGATCCTAGGAGGCATCTTCACTTCACCCTTGCCATTCACCCTTACTAGATGATGATCCTGAAGCGTCCATCACATCAGTACCTCCATTTAACCCCCACATTAGACAATTTGCTTTGACCATTTAGTTGTCATCTAAACAGTCATGTCATGTTAGTGGAGAAGGCCGACAAGGGAGCCACAGAGATTGTAGTAGTGGATAGAGCAAGCCTAAATGTAGCGACTATAGAAAATTTTGTCATGTCAAATACCTTTTCTCCCCCTATGACTATCTATCAGGTCATCCTCTACATACCACCTTATGTGAAACAGTCTACCATAAATACTCATTATTCCCATGCTTCCATCTCCTCTAGCTCTAGTTCTACTATCATAATTCCTAATAATTTAATATACTTGTCTTATTCAGGTCCAAGTAGTGGCAAATGCCTATTGTTAATCAAATGTCTCACCTTACGAGCATGCTTCTGCTGCATTTATGTTCTATTCCCCTGAGCCTTGCACTTGGAACCTTAAGGCGCCTACCAACTTGCATTAGACCCAGGATTTGTTGCCCCATCCATATCATTTTTCTTTTCTTTAAGTCTCTAAATTTCTCCGAATTTATTATCAATCTATAAGCTTACTACATCTTTAAGTTGCATCATAATGTTTATTTATACTTCTGTTTCAGGATTCACAGAGACAAGAAACATGATTGGCTTCAAGCATAAATGCTAGAGTATGTATCAACTATCTACGCCATCTCGATATGTTGTTGTGACAAAATCCTCAAAGCTTTCACCAGCATATTCACAGTCACCAGTCATTCAAGTTTTCCTAATCTTTAAAAACAGTCATTTAATCCCATCTTATGAGTGTTGTATGCGGGTCTTGTTAATTGGGGAACATGTTAGATCTATGTTTCCCAAGAGCATCTACAAAGTCCTTTCACACCATTTTTTTTAGTTTCGTTCGAATATTCAGGTCCTACTCAAGTTGTGATCATTTTGATTTACTTTTATTATTGGTTAACCAAGAATGAATTAGTTCTCTTAAAGAAATATCATTCTGAAATCAATTCAATTTTTTGTTCCTTTTGTGACAAGATATGAACGTAATTTGATGCATCCATAATAATGGGAATATTTTAGTCTTCTCTCTATCCTCTATCCTCTATCTATTAGTCATCCTTTAGCAATCATCTTGTCCTTATACACTCTAACATAATGATGTGCATAAAAGGTTGAAGCACCACTTGGTTGAGATTATTTGTAGACTTTTTCATTCACACGGGGCTTCTACTTGAGTTTTGAGACAATGTAGTTCTCTTTCTATATGCTACCTTATAAACTACATGTGTTTCCATATTCTACCTAAGGTATTTGGACGTGCTCGTTACCAAAAGTAGTTAAGTTTGTGTTCCTTAACTACTCTCAAAAGAGATTGTTGTAACTCGCTTAAATTACAGAACATATTTCTCTATCGATGTCACCCTCTTTAAGTCCACTATCTTTTTCAGACCTCGTTATCTACTTCTAAATATATGACTAAGGTGCTTACATTACCTTCTCTTATAGGATCACCAAACCCAAAGCTCTATTGTTGAGGATCTATAGTACACTTCCACAAGATTCTACTACTCACCCAGGGATCTAGCCTCAAATTTGTATCTTCTCATTACTCTCCATAAAGGTACTTGCAACTCTATTACTTCACATCCAGTTTTTCATTATCTATCTTATGTTGCCTTATCACCTAGATATTTTACATTTATTTCTCTTTAGCTTCTCATATTTCAAAAACTATTTCAGAGATGCACTCACATCCAGGATGAAGACGAGCTATGGTCATAGAGATGAAAAATTTTCCATTCTAATGATACATAAGAGTTGATATCTCTTACTCCTGGCATTGTGAATCAATTGAAGATTACCAACTGGCATTGTGGATAAATTGAAGGTTTAATTTGAGGCTAAGAAATACAAGTTAGTCTATCAACAACAGTATTACTTTGACACCTCACATATGGCTAAGATTGCTCTAATCCAACTCTTCCTCACCTTGCCATCCAAGTATAAGCAACGCTAATTAGATGGCAAGAATGTCTTCCTCTAAATTACCAAGTGTAAATGGAGCAACCTCCATGGTTTATTGCTTAGAGGAACAATGGTTTGACATGCAAACAGAAGTCCCTACATTGTCTAAAGAAATTCCCTAGAAAATGTTGACTGGGTAGGTTCTACAAATAAAAGATGCATATGAGGCTATTAATAGCCTCCTTAGCCATATCATGTTATTGCATCCTTCTAGAAGAGAACCTGATTTTCTTATAGAGCAAACAACATATTGTCGTATCTAAAGTGGGTGTAGAGGCAGAGTATCTCACTACAGGACTAAGGTGCAGTAACTTTTCCAAGTTAAATAGTTGATGGGTTAAATAGCTGATGACAAAATTCGGGCATGTTCCTAAAGGGTCAATGAAGTTGTATTGTGAGAACTGAGAACTCAGCTACAATGCATATTAGCCCCAAGTCCAGTGTTCCACAAGAGGACAAATCTTTCAAAGATTGATTGTCAAATTGTCAAAGAGGTGTAATCCAATCAAATGTCACAAGATTTGTCAACTCATCATGAGTTAGCTAGCTGACTTGCTAAGTCCCTAAGAAGTCCTAGCATTTGCTAGTATACTTGCAGCAAATAGGATTTTGATAATATCTTTAAGCCAATTTGAATAGACTGAGTATTAGGGATCTAATTATAAATACTAAGGATGTATAAATGCATGTGGTTTTTACAATATAGGTGTGACAAAGCAGCATGGATAACAAATCAGTTAAGCGCTTATCTTCAAAAAAACAAATAATTCCATTATGGGAGGATGCAAATACCCAAATCAAAATTTCATAATTTTGGGCCGACACCTTACCCTAGGAGAAAAACATATTGACCAGTCAAGTTGTCAATATTTTTTGTCCTCTGCAACAATACCAATTGAGGAAGTATTGCAACTGCTTCCAGAAATAAGGAGAATGTCCACATAACCTGTTATGAAAAGAAAATTGCAGGACAAAAGGAGAAAAGAATTAGATAGAAGACGGTGTGAGCAATTTCAAAATAAAATGGTTTGTCCAAAGATCATCATAGACAGCATATTTAACATATTTTTGTTTAAAAGAAGAATGACCTAACAGAGAGGTTTCTGACCTCTTTAAGTGTGAATTTCTCATTTATAACTAGGGCCAATAGTAGGCAAGGCAATACAAGGAAAAAGTGTCGAAAAGTATCTTGGTCCTTGTCATAAGATCTGCGAACAATCTTGTGTCTTCGGATGTACAAGACAATTGAGAATGAGCTCCCCAAGAATATAAGCTTCATAATTGTATTATACACTGAGATAAAATCAGTAAATATGTCCAAGTAACGAGTGGCAAAAACAAGAGCATAAAGTTCTTGGGTCTTCAAAGATATGCCTGTGTAAAATGAGTTTGTTAAACTATATGCACACAATAAAACCAACTTGACATATGTATCAAGAATCACAAAGTGTTCAATTACAGTAAATGAAACAAAGGTGAAATATATACCCAAAGAAGATTAGCTATGAGGTAGATGCTGAATTATGAATTAATAGATAGAGCACAAACAACAAATAAAAGAAAGTGAACCAAATCAGAAACAAGGTATTTAAGCCCATGGAAAAGGCAGAGTAATAAAAGAAAAGGAATATATTCGATTGATTCTGATATCTTCTAATACAACAATGTAGTGTATGATTGAAATATATTTCCTTGGTGAAAGGAAAAAGGCTTGTATATAATAAAATCAGCCAACTGGTTATCGTCAAAGCTTGTTCAATGATCATTGAAAATAAATAAAAGGTTATACTAATAGAACTATAGTCATTTGTGGATGGGAAGCAAAAGAAACATAACCTCTTCCACTTCATTTTCCATCTCTTAGGGGGATATTCTCAAACATAAGGAGAATAACAGACTTCCACAAGCAAGAGATTTACTATCCAACATTTAAGGCAAACACATAAGACTCAGGCCTGTCTCAAGATTTGCTAATCGCACTTCTAAAGAACTGATACCACTTGGAGTTTTGGAAACATGTCTTCTAGGAAGCCTCGGGTAAGAAAGCCTTTTTTTCAAAATCTATAGAATGCAGTCACAATGACTCTAAACAATATATTCATGAGTTAAATGATTCCTTTAACTCATACTATGGTTGTTAGGCATCGAATTGGCTCAAGATTCTATTCAAATACAAATAGAAATCACAAAACTATCACAAAACCTTAACTTGTACTGAAGATAACAATGTTCTAAAAAGCATTTTAAATAAAGGGACCGCATTTCATGTACAATATGCTTTTGGGTGATTCAAATGCCTAGGCAAGCTAGGTGTGCCATCTATGTGGTGAAAATAAAACAAAATTAATTCAGTTCCTTGGATGATCAACAGCTCAATATGGGTTTTTCTTGATGGTTTTCTCCACTAAATATGAGTAATTATTGTGATAGTGAAACACTAGATTGAGTTTTTTGTGATGGCATGCAACTTGAAGTATTAAACAGTTTTTTGGCAATTGATAAATACTTCAGATATTATTATATGAATGTACAATAAACATAACCTATTTTATATTGTTATATTATATGTTTTACATTGTAAAATTGATTTTTTTTGTGTGTGTGGAACTATGAATTAGATGGATTGACTGATATAGTTTGTTGATGAATTTTAGTCAGTCATTTGTCATCAATATAAATATTTTTATTTTTTAATACTGACAGAACATGCTTCTGTATACATCATATAGATTATACATTGGATAACTATCTGTCGCCTGGAAATGACTTTTAAAACATTGGATGAAAGAATACCTAAAGTATACAGTATTACAGTAGTTATACAAAAATTCTGCTTTCAAAACTTAGTTGGAGAGGCTTGTTAACCTGTCTTATCATGATGAAGATAAGGCTGAGACAATTTAGAAGGTTTTGGTTAATATATTATATATAACCTTCTCTTACTCTCATGATTCTATATTAGAATCCAAATAGGATGCAAATATCTTCACCATAATGCCCTTTACAATCTTGTGAAAGATATATATTTCTAGAACCGGGAGCATTTTTCACACCAAATACTAATGTTTAAAGTGTGTTCGCATGCCTAAATCTGCGGAACTTGCTGCTCCCCATCCTAATCTCACATGTGCAGTAATAAACGAAAATTTGAAGGTAAGTAAAAGAAGCGAACCATGTGGTTACATTTAGCATTGACTCTAACTATTTCTCAGAGAATTCATGTGCTTAAGCTTAATCTTAGGTCATACCATTGTAGTGAAATCCAATGCCACCCGTAATTTATTAAAGGAAAATATGATGAATGTAAACCAAGCATTTCAAAAAACCATGCTTTGATCTTAGAAATCCTCTGCCAGGGGTCATATTTGTCGTTGAAAAGTTTAGAAATGCAATTAGAAGACCACCACCACACCCCCATCTGCCCCATTAAAAACTAAAAAAAAAAGCATTTATCTCAAACCGGAGACGAAAATTACACAAGCAATCTAAACCAGATGCAAAATTAAAGACCAATTCAGAATCTCAACCCAAGTGAAATGCCAGGCGTGATCCACACTCCCCGCGCAAGAAGACTCACAAAAGTGGATCACCCAAGATCTCTCCTCTCATCAACGAATCCTAGGACCAAACCGGAACCAGATTCGAACAGAATTAAAAGAAGAATAGGGATAGAACTTGCCAGCGCACGATTTGATGGTGTGGATCTTGAGGAGGAGGACGAGGACGCTCATGAGATGCGTCATGTCGCCCGCTAACCTGAAGATGTTCATCTCCGCCGAACAGCGAACGAAACCCCGGGCTTGAGCTCTCTGATCTCTAGGATATGCAGCGAAGACCGATCGATGCGTGCGGAGATCGGCGCTCTTTTCCCCTCCTCTCGCTCTCTCTCCCGGAGGCAGAATGTGACGGCTGACGTCTGACGAGGGGAAAAAGAAAAATATATATTATTATTAATAAAAAAATAGAAAATTAATGGCGGTAATTTGTGAACATGAGTAAGTGAGCCAAATCCGCAACCGTGAGGATTTCAGCGATCCGAATCCGACAACAGGAAGCACCGAAGTTCTTGTCATTCAGTGTAAAGTTATACAAATCGAAGCTTATCTACTTCTATCATTTGATTTGATGGTTCTTATAATACTTTTAAAAAAAAAACTAAATTAGTTTAATGATCCAGCGCTATTGGCTAGTAAGGGATCTTATACTATTAAATTATAAGTCAACGGTTGACTAATACGTGTTCTATACTTCCATGGGTGTAAAATTAGAATTTGATCTTGTTGCTCACGTGGCTTTGATTGAGATTATGGTTGTCTTTATATATTGAAAAATAGATGTCCATGATATTCATTGTAACCTTTTAACTTCGTAGAAAGGGATGAACCTATTTAAAAAAAATTATGTCAAACATATACCTCAACAATTTCTTATTCGGATTCGACCGACTCGACAGTTGGACGACACCTGTGCACAGGCCCACTCGGACTCGAACTACTTAGGACACTCGGTCCGTCGACAACAGCATTTAGCATAGTCCCCCAAGGCAGCTCGGACTCTCGGCCAACTCGGGACTCAACAACCTGAGCATTTGGCATTCAGATTCTCCCGTGCATCTAGACTCAACTTCCGACCACTCTGCACTTGACAGTCTACAATTTGGCACCAAGGAGAATTAATGCAGTATTTCTTTCCTTTTCTTTTTGTTCATTTTATTTTGATGCTTAGCTAGGAATTTCATATTGAGGGGACGAAATGTATATGTTTAAATTGAGGGGAGATGATCGTTTCATTATCCATTCGTCTCTCTTTCACCCTCTATTCCTATACTCCATACATTTCTTATATTCCTGCTCCCAAAATAGCCATTGTGAATTTGCACTTAACCCTCTTTAACTGTCAGCGAAAGTAAATGAAACACAAATGGTCAGCGTAACTGAACGAAACAGATGAACAATCAAAGTTTCTTCATATATCAATGAATTCACCGGTGAATGTTTTCTATTTTCAACAGCTTGATTAAGTGGGTGCAATCCATGAATAACTTTTGCGGAAAAAAAAAACTGATGGAGCAACATAAAAATGGTTGTATTATATTTCACACGTCTTAGATTTAAGGATTACCGGCCTACTCTACAAAATAATTAAGATAATTCTTGTCTAAAACAAAATAAAGGATTACTATCTAAAAACTTTTACGGACAATCTCTTATTTTGATTAGTAAATATAAATTACTATACAAAAAAATTATCGAATGATAATCAGAAATACATGATAGATAAATATCATTCACCAAACAAACTGATATTAAAATTTTTAAAAAAAATTATAATCATGGTCGTTAATTACTTGTCAAATGTATGTTTTACTGTCATTTTAAAAAATTAATAGTTTTTTAATTTGTCCTTTTAATTGAGTTATCAACTAAATACATTTAGTTGTTAAAAAAAATCAACAATGAGTTTGACAAAAATTATCTCTCTTTTTTTTATAATTTAGATATCAAGGTCTTTTGTACTGGATGGTCTGACCCCACCTCCAATAATCGAGAAATAAAAAAAAAATGGAAACTATTAGTATCTATTAATAGATCAATCGAAAATAAGATAAATTGAAATAATATCCAGAAAGATCAATCCTTCGACTCATTGTACCTCCTCCCGTGTAATAGTATAAACATGTCCCACCTCCGGGTACAGTGGTAGCATCCCCGAAATAGTCTGAGATTATACTGGAGGAGCGGTAGCCGATTGTTGAGGCTAAGGCTAGATCACCGGATAAGACTAAGGTGACAATGGAAAATCTTGTTGTGTCAGATATGCCTGATAGGACGAGACAGCAGTGGTATACTGCATAGTTGTTGGTATCATTGGATGCCCCTGACCCTGAATATGGTATACTTGAGCCTAGGAAGGTGGTCATCACGACTGATGTGGAGCGCCCTGTGTCGTCTTAGATCCTCTCGGATGTCATGTCTGTGTGGAACGACTCCCCTGAGCAATAACATTTGCAACCTCCATCTGTGTCTTCAGAGTACAATCTTGACTCACATGCCCCAGAAGCTTACAATAGTAACATACGACCTGGTCCAAAGGGCAATCGGGTTTGGTGTGACCACTACACCCCACACCAGTAATAACTAGGCACACTAGAATAATTCTTCCGATTTTGTTGAAAATGACGAGAAGAACCAGTTGATGAACGCCCTAACTTCTAAGGTCGAGAGGCTCCCCAGAAGTAACATGTGAACTTTGCCCCTTATTTCCTCTTTTATGACCCTTCTACTCCTGATCTGAAGGTGTACCTTGGGCCTTCTGTTTAACATTTTCCCTTTCTTGCAATACGTGAGTGGCTCCTCATCCAACAGCCAACATCCCAATTCATTGACCAATCGACTAATTTCATTTTTCTATTTTCAACCACTTGATTTGGTGATGATAGAACATATTTATCGTGATACTTATACAAATAATTAATTATCGAACCCCCTAATTATACTAATATAGTATAGGGAATGACCCAAAGTGTCTCTCACAAGGAATGTAATTGGTGAGTAATAAATCATAGGATCGATTTATTTGTAAATAGAATGTTTTAGGATTTTGATTTTTAGTAGTTCACATGGGAATTGTGTCACTAAGGAAATAAACAACTTAAACTACCCTAGTCTAAGGCAATTCCTTTAAACCTAAATTAGCATTGTAAATCGATTCATAATATCAGAAAAGAACAACAATTGACCTTAATTTGAACTAAGGCACGAAAGTAAACTCAAGTAAGCAATGATCAAACCCTAGCAAGGCAAGAACAACTAAGCATCGAAATCTCAGTCTAACATCCATGTAACAAGAACAAGTAGAATCTTATAGGTAGGAAAGTTGGACTTTTGCTAGAGGGGTGAATGAATAGATGATGCACTTGAATTGGTCAATCCTAGTATAAACACAAACAAAATAATCATTTACATGTGTGAGATCAAGAGCGTTAAAGATAGTTGTAGCAGAAAGGATAGATTAAGGCAAACATTATCTAAAATGTCCATAGTATTTTCTAAATTATTTAAAATAATTTTTATGAAAAACATTATCTAAAATTCGTATTAATTTATTTTTAGAAAACTTAAAATGTTGTTTTAATGATCACTTTTTTATTTAATCAATTGTTAAAATTAAGGTTTGACATTTTTATCAAAATTACAGATTAAACTTAATCCACTGTCCAACTACTCGCCCACTGTGTTTAATTTTAAAATTAATCAATTATTTTTTCAATTGTAAGTAAGTAAATTGATCAGCCATCCCTCATTCCCAATGGACCTATATAAATCTTCAGTAATATATTATTTATTGTCGATTAGTTTTTCTTTGATTCACTTTGATTTCATTTGACAGACATGCTTGTTGTTGCATCACCGAGTAGATCGCCGAAAAAAAGGTTGGTTTTATCTCATATTTCAGCTCCCAAAATAACCCTAGTGAATTTACACTTAACCCTCTTTAACTCGGTCAGTGTAAGTAAAAGAAACACAAATGATGAATAATCAAGGTTTTCTTCATTGATCAATGAATTCATAAATGTTTTCTATTTTCGACAACTTGATTGGGTGATTGCAATCTATGAACAACTTTTGTGGAAAAAATTGATGGAGCAATATAAAAATATATAGTTGTATTATGTTTCACCTTTGGCATCTTAGATTCAAGGATTATCGACTTAGTCTACAAGATAATTAAGATAATTCATGTCTACCTATTGAAAACTTTTACCGACAATCTCTTATTTTGATTGGTAAATATAAATCACTAGTAAAAAAATCAATGAATTCACTAGTAAATACAAATGCAGGGATTTTGATTTTTCAAAGTGAATTATCATGATCCGAGATCATCTAATAACCAAAATATAAATAAAAGATCATCTTAGAAACACAAGTACCAGTCCAGTTCTATGAATCATAACTATTTTCAGAGTTATCTGCCATCAAAATTAGACAATGTGTAAAGAGATCCTAAAAAAAGGTCAATATTTAAACTTTTATAGTAAAAACATTGCTCACTTTATACTATCATAGATAAAAAAAGATAAATCACTAAATATACTAACACTATAAGTCAACAATATACCACATGAAATCTAGAACAATTGTATTAAGGAACAACCAATCATAACGTGGTATATGATGCAACTAGGTAAATTTATTAGGCAATTATAAATATGAAAAAATTAAACTACAACTCAACACATCCCCAGACTTAAACTTTTTATTATCCCAATAAAAACTAGAAATATAATATGGAGAAGATTTTGAAGTTATAGAAGTTACCAAGTAATCAACTCTAAATGGTTGAGGCATTCATGTGCTAAAAATACTCCTCTATTTGATATTTACATTCCTCCACACTTTGAAACCTATAAAAAGAAATTAGACCAGAGAAATTAAGTAGAGAGATTAGGTTAAAAAAACTAAAACAAAATTAAAATAAACTTAAATAGAAATTAGAAAACTTGGGTTGCCTTCCAAAAAATACTGATTTTAGGTCATTAGCTCAACCATCTTATTAGATTTATCCACATCTTAATTTTAGAGGGGTAAGATATTTCAATACCCTCTTACCAAGGGCTCTTAATGTTGGTCCCATGTAAGTCAGTAAGAGGGGATGAATTGCCCTGAAAATAAATTTTATTTTTCTCAATCTTTCGACTTTAGTTAATAGACACTTGTAAATTAATATAAAATAAAAGCTTAAAAAGAAATATGAGACTGCCGATTTACTTGGTTTACAACCGGGGAGGTTGTTAATCCAAGGTAGAAATAACCACTAGCAAGAATCTCCTTCTTCGACATGATCGGAGGCAGAGAAGCCTCGTATACCGATTTACAGCTCAGAAAGTAGCAAAATAAACTTGAAAATCGAATACAAGTATTGTGTTTGAGATAGAGGGCATTCGTTCTTTTTATAGTGCTCAGAACACTTTTTATAGTGCTCAGAACACTTTTTATTGTTGGCTGATGTGGCATTGGAGGCGCCTCAGTTAAGTTTGAGGCGCCTCCAGATTAGCAAAACTTATCCAATCAAATCTTATATGTCCAACGGCTATGGATGCATGGAGGCACCTCTGTTCCATTTTAGGTGCCTCCAGTGAGTAGCTGTTACTATGGTTGAGTTTTGCGCAGAGGTGCCTCAGTTCAAATAAGGCGCCTCCCCGCCTTTTCAACTGAGGCGCCTCCAGTACATGGAGGTGCCTCAGCGCCTTTCAGCGACAGAAGCAAACCAAATCACCCAAGGCGCCTCCAGTCCACCTAGGCGCCTCGAATTTTTATGGCAGAACCCTGCATTCCAAGGTCAACATCCGAGTTGACCTCTTCCGAACTTTTACTCCTATGGTTATGCTTCCGACCGTCCAGAGTTGAGCTCACCTAAACCCAACTCTAATCTTCTCCTCGACCAAGCTTCCTACATGGCTTCTCGTCCCTCGAACCGTCGCGCGCGTCCTTCTCGCTCACTAGTGTACTCTTTTGCAGCTTCTCGTCTCTCAAATGCACCGAGCCTGTCAACTCACTTCCCATGTCATCCTTCTCGTCTATTACATCTTTCACTCGACTTTTTGTGTTTCTAAGCTCTTGCACCCTTAGACACAAGTCATCAAAAATAAACATAACCCAACATAACTTGGTCGATCACATTAAAATCAACCCGGGGTACTTACACTTATTATAGAGAGAGCTTTCATCACAGGAGCTATAAAGTGAAATATTACTCTCTCCATTTTCATCTCCTTAAAAGAATATTTAGGCGAACAGAGACAATTTAGATTGAGCTTCCAATTTTAGCCTCACAGAAACCTACACACCCAAAGGAAAAAAACAAACCTCCCGTAAGCATGCAATATAAGATAGAACTAGAATCATATTATACTGAATTGAGTATATATCAAAAATTGAATCACATTCAATAAAATCAACTACGGGTACATCTATGATTTTTTTTTAAATATCACTAAAAATGTTAACCTTGCATTGCTGAGAGTTACCAAAGAGTTCAAAACATGTGGATGTGATTTCCTCATAGTCTTATAGTGGCTCTAGCTCTAGCTCAAGTGGTGGTGCCTCTAAAAGTGGTAATTCTTGGGGCTTTGCTTCTACTGCACAAGACCCTACATATTTAACATCAACCAATTCCATTCTTACAAATTCTACAATGTCAATTGGTTGTGATCAAAGAAAGTGATTCTCGAGACGTTTCTTCTATACTACATGCCCCTAATCTTTTATCCACCACATCATCATTATAAGTGGTGAAGAGTCTATTAACATCAATATTATCAACTAAAGGATTGACAACTTCATCAAAAATTTTAAATTAATCATTCTCATCAGAAAAATCTTCATCAATTTGTTGTAATGTCCATAGAAACCAAATCCCCCATTGCACCATTAACTCTTCAGAATATTGTGTTGTGGTCTTCATCTGACTGGGAGCAAGAGTTTCAAAGTGTTGGTGTGGGAAGCATCCGACGATCGAACCTTAGTTTTGATAATGGCAAAGGATTCAAGGTTAAGTTAGTGTGTGATCTAACATGTTTGAATGAATGTTTCAGGAAAGTCCTAGCTGCGGTTAGGCAGGTGAAAAACCCTAAGGGGTGGTAACCTTAGGTCCTAGGGGGCGGTAACCCTAGGTGGAGGAAAACCCTAAGGGGCGGTAACCTTAGGTCCTAGGAGGCGGTAACCCTAGGTGGAGAAAAACCCTAGGGGGCGGTAACCCTAAGTCCTAGGGGGTGGTAACCCTAAGCGAAAAGTCTAGTCGGTCTGGAGGACCGGACTGGCATCAGGTAAATCTCCTGAGTGGAGTAGGTGAGGACGCGTTCCCCGTAGAGGGAACAGTAGGCGTCGGGTCGACCTAGGGTTTCCGGTTGGAAATCCGAAGTCAGACTCGGACAGTCCGAAGACTGTCAGCTCTTTTTCACTTATGAATTATCAGATTCTAACATTGTCTTGCAGGGTATGCAATTGCTCGGACTAACCTTGTTTTGCAGGAGAAGCGGCTCCTGGAAAAAGGAGGTCCGGGCGCCCGGAACAGGTCCGGGCGCCCGAGACCAACTTTTATCCCCTGCGCGACTTCGCGACATGGAGCAACCTGGTTGGCTGGCCACGTCACACTCCAGGCGCCCGGAAAGGTCCCAAGCGCCCGGAACCTCATATAAAAGGAGGGTTGAGGTGCAGCTTTAAAAACAATCTTCCAAGCATTCTCCGTGCGACAAGCTGCTAACGTCTCGACTCAGAAGTGCTGCAACGACAACCCAGAGCTTCAGTTTTAGTCTTTTTATTGTCGGTACAATATTCTTTTCTGCTTAAATTGTACTTAGCTTATAATAGCTTTTACGAATTACAGTTGTTGCCCACCGGAAGCGATCAAGGATCGCGGGCCTTCGAGTAGGAGTCGTCACAGGCTCCGAACGAAGTAAATCCTTCGTGTCCACTTTATTTACTTTCCGCTGCGTTATTTCTGAACAAGCTTTTACGATTTCGAAAAACGAAATAGCCACGAGCGCTATTCACCCCCCCCCTCTAGCGCTTTCGATCCATCAATTGGTATCAGAGCGAGGTCATTTTGAATCGGTGCAACCACCATTTAAAATATTTTTTCGTAGTATTTTTTAGATTTTCGGAGTCGATTAGAATTTAGCCTCATAGCTATATTCTAATTCTTTTTCCCTCGAATCGATTTTTCTCGGAATTGGTGCAACACCACCCGAGCTCGTGATCCATTTTTTTTTTCCTTCCGCACTACTAAGCCAGGACCAAGTCCTGGGACATTTTGTTGGTTGTTTTTCGTTTTAGGTTAATATGAAATGGCCCTTCAAGAAGGCTACAGTACAGCCCGCCCTCCGCTATTCACCGGAGATGACTTCGGGTACTGGAAGGGTCGGATTGAGGCATATCTCCAGACTCACTTTGAAGTCTGGATGATTGTCAAAACTGGATTCCAACTACCATCTGATAGCGCCGGCAAACCACTACCGTACGAGGACTGGGATGCATCTTTGATCAAGAAGGTGGAAGCTAATGCCAAGGCAACCTGTACCCTCCAGTGTGGCCTATCAAAAGAAGAACTCAACTGCGTCGGCCCCTTCAACAGTGCCAAAGAGTTGTGGGAGAAGCTAATTGAACTTCACGAAGGGACATCCGACACCAAAGTAAGTAAAAGAGACCTAATTTTTAATAAATTATTTAACATCAAATTGCAGGAAGGTGAAACAGCTGCCCAACTCCATGTCCGGATTCAAGATCTGCTCAATGGTCTTCATGCAATTGGACAGAAGGTAGACAACCGGGACATCATAAGGTATTCTCTAAACGCCTTTCCAAGGAACACCTTGTGGGCATCCATGGTAGATGCCTACAAGGTCTCCAAGGACTTATCTACCATTAAACTAGATGAACTTTTTGCAGAATTCGAACTTCACGAACAGACTAATGCACGCCCGACCGAGAAAGGGTTGGCTTTGGTTGCAGGAACAGGGAGATCACGTGAGTCAAAAATCAAGCGGAGAACCGAACCTGAGTCAGAAGAAGAACCAGATTCGGAAGACGACGATGAACTTACAACCGAGATAGTCAACTTAGTAAAGAAGCTCTACAAAAAGAAGGGCTTCAACAAAAAGGATCTCAGAAAGGTCATCCAGTCCAAAGAAGCCCAACCAAGCTCGAAGGTTAAATTCGAAGTGACCTGCTACGGGTGCAATCAGAAGGGTCACATCAAGGCAAATTGCCCGAACCAGAAGGATCCAAAGAAATCCAAAAGAAAGAAGGCATTGAAGGCAACATGGGACGAGTCTTCTTCCGAGGAATCCGACGACGAAGAACTAGAACAGACGAACTTTCTCGCCTTGACAGCCCGGGACTACACCAACGGACCCGGAAGTGAGGACGAATCGGAAGCCGAGTCCGAGAGAAGCCACGGATCCACATCCGTTTCCGAAGGACCGAACCCCTCTGTAAGTAAAAATCGTTTATATAGCTTAATTAATTATTTAATGCATAAAGTAGCTAAGTCCAAGATTCGAATCAAATTGCTTCTAAAGGAGGTAACACTCCTTAAAGAAACGCCTAACAACGAATCCTTAACTGATCAAGTTCAGACTGGAACCTCAACTCAAGTTCAAAAACTTGAGGAAGAGAATTCCAATCTGAAAAGTCAGGTAAAGGATTTGAAAACAACCCTAGAACGATTTTCCTTGGGATCCAAGAATCTTGACTTGATTCTTGGAACACAAAGGGCAATCTACAATCGAACTGGACTAGGATATAAAAAGAAATATAAATCTTACATATCCTTAATAAACAAACCAAATAGTAAATCGGTCCAAGCTTGGGTTGCCAAGTCCAACCTGATCAATCAAGTAGGACCTGGACATTATTGGGTTCCTAAGGATCAAATACATTACCTCGATAAACCTTATCGAGGCTATGATCCAGGGGGAGCTAGCAGAAAAACAATTAAAATTAATAATTAAATTTGAAGTTCAAAATTCATAATTAATAATTAAATTTAAATTTTAAAATTCGTAATTAAAATTTAAAAATTCAAGTTCAAAATTCGTAATTAAAATTCAAAAATTCAAAATTAATTATTAATTAAATTTAAAAATCAAGGAGGGTCCAGAATAGCTGACAACTCCAAAATCTATTTACCCTACAGGGTAACCGAACTTAATCTACCCGAAATGGGTAAACAAGAGTAGATTACCCGGATGGGTAAATAAGGATAGATTAAAAAGGGTTAAATTTTAACTGGAAGCACAGTACTGGTGAAGTTTTTGGATGATAGTACGTTGGGAAAACTTGGGCATCGCATGTCTAGGAAGATATGGCTTCGACCTGGTGCATTTGGCCAAGTGGAACTAACCGAAGCTACCCTTAAATGGATCCTAACTAGTTAGACCAAGGTTTAGTATTAAGTTCAATGGGTAGGACTATTTGGAAAACCTCAAAGGCTTGGTTACTTTAATGAGCTCCTTGTGACTCACCATAGCCCAGAAGTTTATCCAAAGAATGCTTACTTGTTTAACCCAAAGCTAAATTCGAATCTAACATAAAGTTAAATTAAGCCCTAAAAATTGAACTAATTCATCTCACAGAATAATAGGATCCCCTGATTGAAAACATAGATCGGGTGAGATGACTAAGCAAACTAAATTTTAAATGTTACTTAAGTTAAGTTAAACATTTTCAAAATTAAATTAACTTAAATATTTTCAAAATTAAATTAACTTAAACATTTTTTTAATCAAATTAACTTAAACATTTTAAATTAAATTAATTAATAAATTAACTTAAACATTTTTTTAATCAAATTAACTTAAACATTTTAAAATTAATTAATTAATTAATTAACTTAAACATTTTAAAAAAATCAAATTAACTTAAACATTTTAAAATTAAATTAATTAATAAATTAACTTAAACATTTTTTATCAAATTAACTTAAACATTTTCAAAATTAGCTTAAAACATTTTCAAAATTAAATTAAACATCTTCAAATTAACTTAAACGTTTTTAAGTTAATAAATTAACTTAAAACATTCTCAAAAAAAAAACGAAAAAAAAGGGGTCAAAAACCAGGGGCGGGCGCCCCCGGTATTCGGACCCAGGGCGCCCGCAGAGAACCCAAGCGCCCCGCCTCACACGACCCCGGGCGCCCGGAACAGGTCCGAGCGCCCGGACTCCCTTATAAATAGGTGGCAGGGGGCGCCCCCAACCCTTGCACCTCCAAGTCTTCCTTTAGCTTTTTAGCTTCACTGCGAAGACTTTCAAAATTAAAATTTTCCGCGGTTGATACGGAGTCACGACTCAACCGAGGTCGTCAGTTCTAAAATTTCTTACAATGGCTCCTCGGTAAAATTTCTATTCCTTCTTAAAGCTTATTCCAAAACTTATAATGCTTGTTTATTTTTAGTATAATATTCGGTTGAAATTTAGGAAGCGTTCTAAATCTGGTGCTGGGCCCTCTACACCTAGCAATGACCCTAGGTTTCCCACCGACGAACTTAGGCTTAAGTTTGAGTCAACGATTTACATGGCCATTAGAACCAAATGTATAGATAGAGCGTTCTTTCTACGCTCTTGTGTTCCAGCCGTCGAGGCTATAAACCACTATAGGTTGTGGAACCTTGTTGAGTGTACCAGCTCGATAAACATAAGTTTGTGTGCCGAATTCTACAACAACCTAGTAAAAATAGACGACTTACCTATACCACTAGGGCAGCTGGGACGGATATCTCACTATCCCCCACTACCATTCGTGAGTTTCTAGGTTTACGAGAGTCACCCTGCACCTTTTTGTGCTATCCTCCCAGGGAGCTACCTTTTGAAAATCCCTACTCACATATTACCCTTGATACAATCTATTCGTATTTTTTTGAAGACCAGCGTGATCCCACTGTGACCCAGTTTAGGTCAGTTACCCTTAGAGTCCAGGACTACGCCCTTTATAGAGTCCTAGTGTGTTGCATTCTACCGCTAACCACCCGCGACGTTGCGGTGATGCGTCCATTCCACTCCTTTCTTCTTTATGCGGCCCTGTGTCACAGGTTAGACATAGACTTCAGCCTACACATCTTTTCCACTATTATCTACGCGGCTGGATACGAGACCAGCGGACGGATACATATGTCCTACTGTCACATTCTGACAGCTTACATGTCCTCCTTGCACATTGATGTCACCAGAGGTGACACCCGCTACATGACCGAATGACATTATAGGAGCTAGGAACTGTTGGAGCAATCCCAATGGTTCGTGGGACCATGTGTTTTGGTGTTTGGGCAAAGGGTTTAAGTTAGGTTTACCCTTGTTATTTGATATGTGTACTTGAGTTGTGCAGGACTGCAGGTGACACATGTGACTCAGGTTGACAGCTTTGGGTCCGGTGAAGGATGGAGCATCCGAGGGACCATGGACAAGGCAGCAAGGACAATGGCCGAGGGAAGCGACTTCGAGGCATACGCGAAGGATGGCATTGGAGACAAGCCGCGGGCTTGGATGCATCCGAGGGACGAGAGCCAAAGGAAGTAGGCTTGAAGGCAAGAGGTCAAGGTTGCAAAGAAGAGTCAAATGAGTCGTGAGGGTACGAGTGCATGAGAGATTGTACTCGGAGCAAAATCCTAGTTTTAGGGTTTTACTGTAGCGGCACTGCAGCAGTTACTGTAGCGCACTGTAGCAGTACTGTAGCGCACTGTAGCAGATAGCCATTGAGAGAGCCGTTGGGCTGGCATCAGTCGACTGGTGCAAGGACCAGTCGACTGGTAACGGGCAAATCAGGTTCTGATTTGTTCCAAGCTCTATAAGAAGGAGTTTGGTATGGCCAGCCAAGGTGACGAAATTAGACTTGGTTAAAGCCTAATTAGTAGTCACCAAAGTGCTCAAGGTTTCCTTGTGTCCAAGTGTTGTTGGTGAGTGTTGTGGTGAGGTTTCTCCACCCACAAGGAGGTTTGAGCTAGCCAGAGGTCTTCCGGGGAGTAATCCACCGACGGATAGGGATCGTCCACCTTACGGACACGCCGTGGAGTAGGAGCTTTATCTCCGAACCACGTAAATCGGCCCGTGTTGGTTTGCTTGCTCTTTCTTGTTCTTTGTATTTGTATTTATCTTTCGTATTTGTGTTTGTATTATTTGTATTCCGCTGCGCAACTAACAAATACGTAGAAAGCGAGTGATTTGGGGGTGCCGTCTATCCAACCCCCCTTCAAGCCGGCCACCGATCCTCCAACAGGAACTTCTCCCTAGCTAGTATCCATATAGACGATGAGGGTACCATATAGACGATGAGGGTACCATGTCCTGGCAGAGGGGGGCACAGCACCAGCCGGAGGAGGCAGAGCAGGATGAGTTCATGTTGGCACTATTTCCTAAGGACGCCGCTCCTGCCCCACCACCAGCTCGAGCACCACGCCCAGCTCCCTGCACTCTAGCTGATCGAGTATCTGGACTAGAGAGGGCTATGTCGAGCCTCCAGCATGAGAGCTCCAAGTTTCATCGAGACATTCGGCGAGAGGTCTCCGACCTACGACGAGAGGTACGACAGGAGGTCTCCGACTTACGATGTGACGTACAGCAGGAGATCTCCGACCTACACCGAGATCTACGAGAGGATGATCGGGCTCGTCACACTGAGCTCCTGACACTACTCCGGTCGCTGGGTTCCGGACCACCACCCTCATCATCTCAGTAGCTCGACTGTAGCTCCGTTATGACATCATGTGGCAGCACCTTTATCTATGTTGATATTATGACAGCATGTAGCAGCACCTTTATCTATGTTGACTATTACTTCAGACTTGATAGACCAAGATGTTTCAAAAACTGGTTTAAAATTACATTTCAAAAATTCTAGGCAAAATTTTGTTTTCTCAAAATCCCCACTTTACTAGACTTTTTAAATTTGGACTTAGCCTAGGCTTTTCCCTTAGAAATCATGTTCCCCCAGGACTCAGCCAGAGCATCTCACAAACACCTAGGTCTACCTTGATTGTGTTTGTAAAACATAGAACGGTGTGAGATGCATAGGGTACAGAATGCTTATTTCTGTGCATCAATATGAGTCTGGGCGTTAAATACGTGATTAACAGTAATCAAATCAAGTCTTCCAGCCTTAGTCAAATCTAACTGGATCAATTGACTTGACTTGACTAACCAAGTGAACACTGTTGCCCTCTAGGCAATCAGCAAGTAGCTAAACGGTTAGACAGTTAGTGAAGGAAATAGTAAGTTTAAGCATGTCTGTACTTAAGGGATCTGATACCTGATCAAAATAAATTTTGACTCATGCTTGGTCTTTAGGGCTCTGATACCTTAATAAAACAAAAAGGCAAGCTATTAAACATTAAGGTTATCGCTTCTCCTTTGCCTTAAGTATTCTTGAAATTCATTTCAAAAACATGCCTTAAACAGCTCTTCAAAAACTTCTCCAAATTTAAAACTTTCAAGTGTCCTCTATTTTGATATTTTTTTTTGGAATTTTGTAAGAAAATTATTTAAGCTGAAACTTTTTCAAAAATTCGTTAAGTTAAAAAAAAAAATTTAAGTTAGAAAATTCTTTAAAGTTTGAAAAAAAAAATTTTAAAGCTGCAATTAACTTCTTTAAATTGAAAATTTTCCTTGGAAATTTTCTTTAAAAAACCAAAATATTTTTTTCCAGAAAATTTCTGAAGTTGAAAATTGTGTTTTGAAAATTTTTCTGTGAAAATTTTGGAAACTCCTCAAAATACACTAAGTTAAAAAGAGCTCCTTTTTGCTATATCTCTTCAAGCAAAATCAATTCTAAGGTGTTGCCTTTCACTTGCTCCTTGTCTAAGTTTTCTGCTAAATTCTGTCTTAAAAAGTTAAGTTTTTCAAAACTAGCTCATTTTTTATATATGGCAAAGGGGGATAGTAGAGAAATTCAAAGTAAATATTTTAAAGAAGAAAATATTTTAAAGGGAGCTTGTATTAAGGGGGAGCTATGGCTATTAGTAAAAAATTCAAAGAGAATAACTTATATTAATTAAGGGGGAGCTATGTTTATGCTTATCTTGCTATCACGCTTATCTTGTTTCTTGTGCTTATACATAACTGCATATTTTTTACTTAACATTGAATTTCGATTGCCATTATCAAAAAGGAAGAGATTGTTGGTGCGGGAAGCATCCGACGATCGAACCTTAGTTTTGATAATGACAAAGGATTCAAGGTTAAGTTAGTGTGTGATCTAACATGTTTGAATGAGTGTTTCAGGAAAGTCCTAGCTGCGGTTAGGCAGGTGAAAAACCCTAAGGGGTGGTAACCTTAGGTCCTAGGGGGCGGTAACCCTAGTGGAGGAAACCCCTAAGGGGCGGTAACCTTAGGTCCTAGGGGGCGGTAACCCTAGGTGGAGAAAAACCCTAGGGGGCGGTAACCCTAGGTGGAGAAAAACCCTAGGGGGCGGTAACCCTAGGTCCTAGGGGGTGGTAACCCTAGGCGAAAAGTCCAGTCGGTCTGGAGGACCGGACTGGCATCAGGTAAATCTCCTGAGTGGAGTAGGTGAGGACGCGTTCCCCGTAGAGGGAACAGTAGGCGTCGGGTCGACCTAGGGTTTCCGGTTGAAAATCCGAAGTCAGACTCGGACAGTCCGAAGACTGTCAGTTCTTCTTTATCAGATTCTAACATTGTCTTGCAGGGTATGCAATTGCTCGGACTAATCTTGTTTTGCAGGAGAAGCGGCTCCTGGAAAAAGGAGGTCCGGGCGCCCGGGACCAACTTTTATCCCCTGCGCGACTTCGCGACGTGGAGCAACCTGGTTGGCTGGCCACGTCACACTCCAGGCGCCCGGAAAGGTCCCAGGCGCCCGGAACCTCATATAAAAGGTGGGTTGAGGTGCAGCTTTAAAAACAATCTTCCAAGCATTCTCCGTGCGACAAGCTGCTAACGTCTCGACTCAGAAGTGCTGCAACGACAACCCGGAGCTTCAGTTTTAGTCTTTTTATTGTCGGTACAATATTCTTTTCTGCTTAAATTGTACTTAGCTTATAATAGCTTTTACGAATTACAGTTGTTGCCCACCGGAAGCGATCAAGGATCGCGGGCCTTCGAGTAGGAGTCGTCACAAGCTCCGAACGAAGTAAATCCTTCGTGTCCACTTTAATTACTTTCCGCTGCGTTATTTCTGAACAAGCTTTTACGATTTCGAAAAACGAAATAGCCATGAGTGCTATTCACCCCCCCTCTAGCGCTTTCGATCCATCATAAAGTCTTGGGATTCTTCCTAGGAAGTCAGCTCAATATGTTGAGATTAATGTAGTCCACCTAGTGTTAAATCATCCTAAAATTTTGACAGATTCTGAGATGCTTGAAAAGATTGATCAACACCTTGCATGCTTTTATAATCAAAATTTTGATGAACTATCCAATCTTAATTGTAGTGCTAAGGTGGGTCAGAGATATGTTGCTGTATTTGGAAATACTCATACTGCTTGGGAATTTCTTGGGGTTGAAAGTTTTGAGTCTGATGATTGCCCAAATCATAGCTATCAGTGCTAGAAATTAGATCATTCATGAGACGAGCCGTTTATCATTACGATAGGTGTCAAGTGGAAGTGCAGTGATGTATGCAGTTGAGGCATCCTGTTGTCAAACACTAAAGTTCTGTAGGAGTGTACTTAGCAACTTTTTGGAAGAAGTAACAAATAGCGGCTGGATGAGACGCATTACCATACACTCTACAAAGGTACTCAAATTGATTATCATCTGAATCATAATTTTCATCAATGGGAGATCTTGATCTTGCAATCATGGATATGAAAAATTCTATTAAAGACCTACTTGACATATTAAAGCTTATTGTATCTAAAAAAATTATGAGAAAAAAAAAACAAAAATACAAAATTAAATACAAGAAATAAAATATATAATAAAAAATAAGAAAGAAAATATAGAATTTGAATTGCAAGAAAGAAAGGTACAAAAATAAAATCAAACAAGTAAATGAAATATCTATTAACAAGTTTAGAGTAACTCATATGATAATCAACTAATGTTAATCAGAACAGTTCCTGACAACGGTGCCAAAAACTTGATGTATACAGTCCGCAAGTGCACGGTTGTCGTCAAGTAATAAAAATATCGATCCCACAGACACTATTGATTAAACACTAGTTGAGTTCACATGGTGAATTATCTAGATGGTTGAAGGTTGGGAAAAGCTTGAAGGCAAGAGAGAATGAGAGAGAGAGAGAGTGATTGGGGGAATGATTCTAAGAGTTTAGTTTCACTATGATCTCAGTTAATGTCTTTATGCATTATTCATCTCTTTACCTCAATGTCTACACTTTGTAGGATTTCTAACTAAAGATTGGCTCGACCTCGCGAAGATCATGCTGAAGAGTTTACCTAAGTTCTAATGTTGTTAAGTAAAGAAGCAACTCTAGAAACTCTGATTAAAGAATTAAGAGTTACCCTAAGGCTCCCCAGTCATACAATCCTAAAGTTATCCAATTTACTTCCTAATGGTATATTAGTGCAGTTAAGTAGAAGAGGAAATATGAAAAGTCCTGTTAAAGGAGTATCCTCTATCACAGGGACCCCTAGTCATACAATTTTAGCACTTCTAACAATAATTTATAAGAAACTCTCTCAACTCTAATTAGACACTCCTTTGTAGTGAATCGGTCTCCTTGCAAGAGGATCGCCCTAGAAAATCCGCTTAAAGGGTTACCCCTATCACAAGACCCCACGGTCATACAATCTAGTACTTTTCCTCTATAAGGTGATAAAGCTATCACAATCCATATGCATATACCACACATACATTTTGTCAAACATATACAAGACACAATATACCAGAATAAGTCATAAACACTTCATTGAATAAGAAAATAAGTAAATACATAGTTCATACATCAACATCGCATCACAAATACTCCCTACATCCTAAGAATCGGAGGACCTACTTCATTGCTGAGGATTTACAATCAAGAAACAAGAAAATAGCAATGTACAACTTAATAAACAAGATATAAAGCAAGGAGAAAGCTTATCAATGCGTCATCGGTCTTCTTGCTTACAATCATTGCTCTAGAGGTGGACGAATCGAAGAAGATAGATGATCTAGGGCTCCCCCAAGGGGGAGAACCCTTCCCCAAGGAATCGGGGCGGAGCCCCAACCCAAAGATAATGAGAAAAGGTGAGAAAACCCTCTTTTATATGTGGGGCACATGGCCCCCTTGTTTTCTCTGCCCAAGCTGTGCCTTTTGGCATGGCCTGAGTGTGAATCTACTCGGGAAAGATGACATAGCCGTGTGATTTCACATGACCCCCTATGAATAAGCTCTGGATGGGGGACACGACCATGTGATTTCACACAACCTGTCTTGGAATGTTCTCTAGTGAAGGAGTACAGTCGTGTGGTTTCATACGACTACCCTTTGAACAACCACTAGTGGGAGGCACGATTATACCTTAGGGCAAGACTAGAGCCTACTTTGTCTCTAGTAGGGGGGCCTACTTCTGGGAAGACATACAATCGTGTCTTATGGCCCTCAGAAGAGACGTGGCCCTACCTCATCGCCTTGGTAAAAGACATTGTGTCTCATGGCCCTAGGAAGAGACATAACCCTGCCTCATGGCCCTAGGAAGAGACAAGGAAAGAACAGATCTTCGAATAAATAGAATGGAAGTATGATATAATAATGAAATATGATGCAATAAATATAGATTATACTTATGAAATATAAGAAAATGTATGTTAAAAAATACCTAAAATATATATATAATATGCGCACATCAACCTTAATTTGAATTACTACACTAAAGTAAACTCAAGTAAGCAATGATCAAACCCTAGAAAGGCAAGAATAGCTAAGTATCAAAATCTCACAGTCTAACATCCATGTAACAAGAACAAGTAAAAATCTTAACCAACTGAAATTAATACTTGAAATATCTACAAACTCAAAATGCAAACTAAATGGGGGAAAATTAACGATAAAGGATTCTCACAGCACGAGCTATGTGTAGGATCGAAAAAAATTTAGATATCTCCACAATGACATGATATTGTCCACTTTGGGCCTAAGCCCTCATAGTTTTGCTCTTGGGCTCTACCCAAAAGGCCTCATGCCAATGGAGATATCTTTTCTCTTATAAACTCATGATGTTTCCCATGTGTTTTCAATATGGGACTATGTTTGCAACCTTACAACCCCAACACTATGACAACTCCAAGCTTAGATCAATCTGGATTGTAGAAGAACAGCTTGACGATGATGCAATCAGTAATGGCTCAGTGGATGAGTAAATTAAGGCTCCATTAGATAAGTAGAAGGTGTTACTGAATCTGTTGAAGGTGTAGGGAAACTCCTTGTCTTCTACAACTCCGATAAGGCTAGATTGGATTCGGCGGTAGTGGAAATAGGTGGAGGTCCGATGCAGATGCTGAGGCTAGAGAAAGAATAAAGAGGCTCGAGATCGGAATCCTGAGAAGGAGGGTGCCCCTTTCTTCTCCAGTGATCTAATCTCGTCGGTCGGAGTGGAGTTGTGGTGGTGAATTGAGACCGGTGATCCCTTTGTTTCAACAATCCTATTCCTCTGTCACACTCGCTGATTGTGAGCTGTCGGAGATGAAATTGCCTAGAGGAAGGGAATCCTTGTCTCTTGTGTCAGTGGATGATGGATGATATGCGGTGGTTGTGAGTGGAGTGGAGACGACTAGTGGTGACGATGGAGCTCTCCCCTCTATTCTCTCGTGTCCAGTGCCAACCCCTCATCCAAATCATGATCTCCCTTCATGTAGCAATTACTCAAGAAAGAGTTTCTCTTGTTGTGCGAAGTAATCCTAGCTTCAACTTACAGAGCCTGGATTCACTACGGGCTTTGGTTCGTAGAGCTGATGAGTTCAGGGTTCCCCGACACTCTAAGATGTTCTTATGGACCCTTTATTCACTTAGAAAGGTCAGTCAAGATATAGTCAACACTAAATTTAAGCTCCTGATGAAGTTTGGATTGACGGAGTCAGACATTCTTACTACAGTGAGAATGACGCCGACTTTATTATGCGTGTCCCAAAAAGAATTACACAAAAAGATGGAGTTTTTCATCAATGAAGTTGGGTTAACGCCTTCTTGCATTGCACATCAACCAACACATCTGTTGTATAGTTTGGAGAAGAGGATAATTCCTCGATTCCGCGCCGTGGAGATTTTGAAGTCCAAAGGGTTGTGTGCAAAACTCAGCATGCTTAATTACTTGGTATTGCCAAATTCAAAGTTTATCAAGAATTTTGTTCTCCCAAATGAAGAAAATGCCCCTGAGCTACTTAAGATCATAAGCATGGCCGACAAGGGGGACCAACAACCCCTTTAGTTTCTATTTTGCAAAGATCTTTCAGGTCTAAGTTTCTTCTTATTAGAAATACTAATCTTTAAAAAACCACCAGAATTTTTGTTATTTTGTGTATTACTGGCATTTTCTCCTAACATCTATCTGATAATTGCTATATTTTGTTTAGTAAACAATTACCTCAGTCAATGATCCTTTGTTAGTAAGTTGTACGGTGGGTTCTTAGAGCTTTTTGATGATCCTTTGTATGCTAATTGGAGCAACACTTTCTGAGATTCTGCAAAGACCTTTCATGGTGTGTGTTTTTCCCTCGTTTATATGTTTTAATGTTCATAATTCTAAAGTTTAGCAAAGATTGTTGTGCACTGTTTTACATAAAAATATTTAAAATTAGCAACATGTTCTAGAGAACCCAAGCATTCATCTATTTGGTTCAGTATTTTATTCTATAGAATATATTGTTAAGATCATTGATGTATATGTTGGTTTTCTGTCCTAACAGATTTGTTAAATATAATTGACTGAATTATTTTTAACTTATCCAAAAGCTCAAGTTGTTAAGGATGAAATCAATACATTTATATTTACAACACTGTTCATGTAGTTGGACAAACATTAATCAACTCGATTCAGCTAACCCAAACCCAACTAGTGATCTATGGGATATCCTCTTGAATAAAAAAATAAGATCTTTTATCCCAAACCCTTGAGTCATTAGAAACTTTACTAATCCTCACATTATTTTGTTTGCACTTATATCAAGGCTTTTTCTTTTTCGACTCATTTGCATGAGTTAATAATCCATATTTTTTCATGAATTCTCATTTATGTCTTTCCTGACTTTTGGATGAGACGACAACAAAAAAAAGAAAAGATGTCGAGGAAATCAATTCCTATTACAATCTTTCCTCTTCTTTTAAGGTAGGTAAACAACAGAGTGGAGTAGTGTAGCTAGGCTTGGAAATCATGCTCTCCTGCTCTATTAAAAATACATCCAAGTAAACATAACATCAGTGGCAAAGATACATTATGCTCTAAAATGCCCCAAGTCAAACATTGCATATATTACAATGTCCATCGAAGTCAATCAAACTACTTTGGTATTATTATTCTTAGCTGAGAAGAAAATTGCACAACCCTTTTGCTATCGATTCATCTTAGGACTTAATACTATGCTCTTTCATTTTATTTCTATGCAACGTTGACACAAACACACACACCAAATCTATAATTTATAATTTTCAAAATGGATTAGTACTTTTAAATTTAATTTTTTGTCATGAGGCTTAATAATAAATTAGCTACAGGAATCATGTCAGGCTTATAATCTAGAGGATCACTCACGGATCAAATTGTGTGTTGGTTGTAGAAGTTTGTCCATCAATATGAAGATTTGCTATTTAACAGTTTGTGGATGGTTGATGAGGGAGATTTGATGAGGAGATAAACTCTGTCGATGCAAATAGGATACAAAATCTTTCAACAATTAACATGGCCAGATTAAAGAAACTGGTTCATGCTCTAAATTTTATTTTATTTTTTTTCTTTTAGGTTGAAGCACTTGTTATTTTTATTCATACTTTTACTGTTTCCATATGCTTAGTCTATTTGCTTGCCACGGGATCGAATTGTTGCAGAACCGGTCAAAAAAACTCCTTTAACATCAATGGTCAACTATGGCACACAATCTTTTTAATTAGGCATTTTCGGTCCAGATTTATCGTGTTGTTCATATCACTGTGGCTGTTCATATGGGATCGTATGTGCTATGGTGAATTTACTTTACTAAGCCCAATTTAAAGTCATAGAGCTTAGCCATTAAAAATGGACCTTTGGAAATAAAGATGAAGGAGAAATTGTAGGACTTCATCTGCTACAATGAATTTTATTGTAACCAAGTTTGATGACACATGAAAGATCAATAGTATTTTCTATACAATTGTGATGTTGTGGTGATAAAACATGTTTATAAACACAAGGCCTTCAAGCACAATCTAGTGGAACCTATCCAGGGTGAAATAAAATAAGAGTCAGCTCCTCCTGATTGAAACCACGCAAGCTTAGAACGCGGTTTGATTTGGATGGACTCGTGCTCCATTGAGGAATATTTTCAACTATGATTTGATTGAGCCCGAGCGTCATGGTACAAAGTTTGAAGCAAATTGAAGTTCCATCCCATTCCCACCCCAATAAGCATATATATGCATCCTTCATAAAGTTGGAGACGATATGATTACTAGGCTACTCCACCTTAGTGTAAGCAGTGTAATTGATTAACCTTCATCGACTATGAATCATAATTAAGATATTTCATTTACGCAAAAATCAACAGTTTATCAATTACTAATTGAGCATCAAAAACTTGAATTGGTTGTAATACACACATTCTGCAAATCTTACAACAGAAATTAATTAGCTTTTTACATGTACAACAAATTCATACACAAAAAAAGTGAGAAATCACAATCAAAACTATTTTCAAGGTTAGGTCACAGTAGAGAAACAAAGCGGTATAGTTCTGTGCTAAATACTCATAACACGGTCTAATGTTGTGTGAAGATCACTTGCAAAGAATAATTAGGCTCTGGAAGCAACTTCTCTTTCTTGGTGATAGAAAAGTATCTCCTCCCACATCATCTCTCTGATCGCGTCTTCCTCGACATCATCATCAAAACCAAGATCGACGGGGCCATCGGCAGTAGGATCAAACAGGGGGTCGTAGAATGACGTCATATAAGGATGTCGCAGTGCCTCAGTGGCATCGATTCTCTTTGATGGATCAAAAACTAACATCTTCTTTAGCAAGTCGATGGCCAAGGGATTGGCATGGGGGTATACGCTAGCTAAAGGAATGCCGAGACTATGTGGCAGTGACTTGATGTACTTACGAGCATGTTCATTGTCAACGAAGTTGAGATCAGCATCGCCCTTAACGCCAAGAACACTAACAATGCGCTCGAGCTGGTTGATATCATCGGTGCCGGGAAAGAGAGGTCTGCGCCCAAGTAGCTCAGCTAGAATGCAACCGACAGACCACATATCAATGGAAGTATCGTATCTATTTGAGCAAACGAGCAACTCTGGTGCTCGATACCATTGAGTAGCAATATATGAACTCATTCCTTGGCCACTCCGAGTCATGGAACGAGCCAGTCCGAAATCACCGATCTTAAGCTTGCAATCCGCGCCATTGACAAAAAGGTTCTCTGGCTTCAAGTCTCTGTGAATTACGTAGGCCGAGTGAAGATACTTCAGTCCTCGAAGCAACTGCATTAAGAAAATTAATTCATTGTTATTAATTATATTGTTGGTAATAAATTCTTCTATATATATAGTCTTTTTTCCGATTAATATTGTCGTAGTGAATGCATACCTGAAAGAGGAAGTATCGACATTGGTAATCGGAAAGAGGCTGAGGTGATTGAATGATCTCGCACAAATTCGTATCCATAAGTTCAAAGACAAGGTAAACGTCTTTGAATGATCTCCTGTTGGGAGGTACCATGACATCCTTTAGTGTGATGATATTATCATGCTTCAGCCGTCTCAAAAGCTTGATCTCCCTTAGAGTCCTCAATGGGCGGATGGGATTTTCAAAGGTGTTGTTTATCTTCTTGATAGCAACTTTCTCTTTTGTTTCACGGTCGATCGACGAACATACGACTCCATAAGCGCCTCTCCCGATGGGCTCGATAGGTATATATTTGGTATCAATCTCAAATACAGTTCGCCAGATACTGTAATAGCTCTTTCCTTTATTCTCAAAACCAGGTGGAGGATGCGCTATCGATACCATAGCCATGTCCTGTAAATCCAACAAAAGCAGCAAACATTCAGATATATTGCTCTGCTATTTAAGGAATAAGAACTAGATTAGGAATAAGATCTAGATTCTCGGAACATATATTTTTCTAGAAATATTTCTAGTTTTGTAGTTTTTTTTAAAACTAATAATAATAATTATTATTATTATTATTTGAAATTCTAAAATGTGATAAATGTCTCAATCAAAAGTTTGTCAGTTTTCAAATTATAAATTAACATTAATTTCTAGATTTGTTACCGTATACTTTAATAATAATTATTATTATTATCTATTCAAATCTAGTAACTTAGAAAATTTAGAACCGAGACAAAATAGGAAAAAACGTGTGTTTAATAATATTTGTAGAAAACTATGATTTAATATTCTCGAAAAATTACTTAGGTTAATATGCATTTTCTTTATTAAATATACGTACACCTTAAAAAAATAATTAAATCATTAAATTGGTAAAAGTGGTAATAGACTTACATTTTTCGGCAATTTACCAAAACTCATAGATAATTTTGTATTTTACCCATTTAAGTACTTGATTTTAGAATTATCCCAACAACTTAGCCTCACTAAATTCATTTTCCATTTTACTCGCCTCCCTCCTCTATTACTGTTCATCCGAAAATCAACACCACAATATCATATGGCTCTCGTTCTCCTCTCTCATCTCCATTGTTGCAAAGAGGGGGACAACACCTCTCAACCTCTAATGCGGAAGAAGAGAAATATAGAAAAAGATCTTGCGGAGCAACAAGACAAAGACTCACAAAAAGAGAGTAAACACAAGGTAAGAGAAGAAGAAGAGTTATCGTGGTTTGACGGCGTGCCTACTTCACAAAAACAGTTGAAGGTTTATTAGAATTTTTTCTACACAATTGAATCATATTCAATGATTCTTATGATTGTTGTTGTACAATATGTTTACAATGATCCCTATAAATAATACATAAACCCAAGATCTAGTAAAATCGTAAAGAATTTAGTTATAAAAAATCACAACAAAATTCTGTTATGAAAAACTATAACAGAATTCTGTTATATAAAATCATAACAGAATTTTATTACGAAAAATCTTAATAGATTTTTCTTTTATGGCATCCATCACATTTGTCATTCGTCAACAATCTCCACCTTGTGAAGTTCTAGCATCTCATGTTCACCCATAAGTCCTAGCCGCATATGCCACAAGATAGTACTGCCTGATTCAGACTCCACCGAGACGACTCCACCTACAATTGTAGCAGTTCCTATCAATTTTTAGATGTTTTCTGTTACCTTTTGTCCTTTCATTATCGTCAGAATTTTCTTGTTAATTTTAATCACCCTACTCATTGATTTGTAATTACAAATCAATTGCAAACTTTTTTAGTCACATTACCTCTTGGACTGAAACGGCGCTAGGAAACATAGTTGGTAAGAGAACTAGCTCATGTGATGCTGCATCAATATCTTCTAAAGCTTATAAGAGTTTTTGCTAAGATATGGGATATTTTATTGTCTTCCCTGTAATTAAATTCAATTCGAGCTTGCAAATGAGTCTTGCTAAGCAATTTGCGGAAAAATAATTAGAGACGAGTCTAGAATGTCCGAACTTTTGTCATGTGATTGCAACGATGATAACTCTGTTCCTGCGCCCTCCTGCCACATCGTGTAAAAAATGTTAGGAAGGGCTAATGAATACTTATAATTAGTTATCTTCAGGGTAGGTGGGAGATTATTCTTGATAATCTTGATTATTCATTTAAAATTATCAACAAAAATCTGTTTGGTTTAGGTAATCGAAGATTCTCGAGTAATATTCCATGTCCGACACGTCAGCAAAAGGGACATACAATCAGGAATCAGAAAATTTCGAAAAACTGAAATTTTTATTGATTCCGGGGTTATCGAAATTTTTTTTATCCAATATATCCTTGGATAACTGAAAAATGTAATAAAAAAAAGTAAAATGTAAAGGAAAAATAAAAAAAGAAAAAATGGTAAAAAAAATTTTTTAAAAAACAATTAAAAAAAAAACATTAAAAATAGGAAAAACATAAAAAAATTTTTAAAAAAATAATAATAAATAGAAAAAAAGGGGAAAAAAATTAAAAATAATAAAAAATGTTAAAAAAAATTAAAAACCCTAAAAAAAAATTTAAAAAACAAAAAAAACCTAAAAAATAAAAAATTAAAAAATAATTAAAAAAACCTTAAAAATTAAAAAATTAAAAAACAAAAAATATAAAAATAAAGAAAAACATGAAAAATATAGTATAATATAATAGAGTTTAAATAATAATAATAATAATATTATTATTATTATTATTATTATAGTTGGTTTTGTAACTAAGGGTAATATAGTAAAATATTAAACTAGGTTATTCATTAAAATCTTCAAACAAATATGTTTTTGTTGCATTGCCTACATTGAACCAAACAACATTTGATTATGTTTTATTCCGTATAATCTTGATTATGTGATTACTTGATAATCACATAACCAAAATTACATATGATAATTTGAACCAAAACGTACACCAATGGATAATAGATTTGCCATGCTTTTAAAATAGGATTTCTAATTTCCTGTTTACAAGTAGGATTTCTAATTTCCTGTTTAAATTATTAATTTGTATAATAAAAAGGGTTATATAAAATGTCTTATTTAAATTGCATTTACTGGGCATTAATACTATACAAACCGACACGTATAGACTGAATCATATTTATACGTAATTAAATGAATGAATTTTTATTAAAATTAAAACAAGTGAGATTATTATTTTTCAAAAATTCATAAATATACTGAAAAAAATTGTGTTGGAAAATAAAATTGGAAGCACCACAAGTTTTTCCTTTCTTTTTTTAATTATTTAAGAAGATTTGAATTGTAAAATTTATATCATTTATTTAAAAAAAATTAATAAAGAATAAAATGGCATAAAAATCAAAAGGAGGGATTGTGGCATTTCTTTTTCATTTATTATTAAAAGGGTATTCTATCGGATTAGTATACAAATAATTTGATGAAATTTTTCGTACTTTTAGTATTATAATAATTATAAGACCATAGTTACTATAGGATGATTATAATAGTTATTGTAATATAACATAATGTTATTTTTATTTATTTTTGATAATTTAAGTACTCTTTAAACCAATTAATAGATGATTTACTCAGTCGTATAAAAGTTTCTCATCATTTATTAAAATAAGTTCAGAAAGCGCTAAGTAGCCAAATACTCATAGTCAAACTTTCTGAAATTAATCACGTTGAACAAATATCCTATTGGAAATTGACCCCAATTTCCCCGTATGCTTATGTCAGTGCTACTCATGCCTTGTCACTTGCATGGTGCCCCCGGAGCACAATGTTCTTAATATTTGTTGATTAAAATGAAGTGCTACTATATTATAATATTTATCAGAAATGAAGTCATATTTGTAACAACTATGAATTATAACTATTGTAATATAATTAGAGTGAGAATTGTCATATTTTGACTTGGTGGGTTGTAAGGTTTAGGGTTCATATTTTAGTAAATATGAATTATAATTGCTACACTACTATTAAAAATAAGAATAATTAAAAAGTAAAAAATCAACAGACCGATAATAAAATATCTTTTGATAATAAATAAATGAATAAATAAATAAACACATCTTTAATTATTATTTCAATAAAATGCGCACCCACTCCCTTCTCATTTTAACCCCGTTAAACTTAACCCAGGAATGACACTTGATCAGAAACGCGAGTGGCGCTCGGTTGTGCGCCACAATGCCGTCGTCTCCTCCTCTTTTGAACCCCGCCGCCTTGTGGTTCTTCTCTTCTCTTCTCTTCCTACTCTGTAAAAGCAGCTCCAACAACCATTTTCATGGTGTAACATCTCGTCAACTCCCGGGGGTTTGTCGGAAGTCGTGGCGCCCAGGGCCTCCAAATCCCTAGCCCACCTCAAATCCATTGAAAAACCCGGCGTCGTTCTTAAATTCCTTAGATCCCAGGATTCCATGACTCCCACCTCGATAGGATCGTTTGCACGCTCCCCAGCCTGCTCTGCAACAATGTCGAGAAGACCCTTGCGCCGAAGTTTCGATCTTTATGCGAAATCGGCTTCTCCGAGTCCGATCTTGTCGATATCATCCCTAAAACACAAACCTGATTAACAAAAGCGTGTGCGGCAGCATCCTCCCCAAATTGTAGTTTTGAGAATGCCTCCATAGATCAAGAGAGGTCCTTCTTAAGTGTTTGAAGAAGCAACGACTGTTCATAGGAAGCGAGAAGAGCGTAAATCTTAACCTGAATTTTTTAAGGAATGAATGTGGAATTACTCGAGAAAGAGTTTCTCTCGTTGTGCGAAGTAATCCCAGCTTCATCCTACAGAGCCTGGATTCACTACGGGCTTTGGTTCGTAGAGCTGATGAGTTCAGGGTTCCCCGACACTCTAAGATGTTCTTATGGACCCTTTATTCACTTAGAAAGGTCAGTCAAGATATAGTCAACACTAAGTTCAAGCTCCTGATGAAGTTTGGATTGACGGAGTCAGAGATTCTTACTGCAGTGAGAATGGCGCCGACTTTGTTATGCATGTCCCAGAAAGAATTACACAAAAAGATAGAGTTTTTCATCAATGAAGTTGGGTTGATGAAGGAGAAATTGTAGGACTTCATCTGCTACAATGAATTTTATTATAACCAAGTTTGATGGCACATGAAAGATCAGTAGTATTTTCTATACAATTGTGATGCTGTGGTGATAAAACATGTTTATAAACACAAGACCCACAAGCACAATCTAGTCGAACTTATCCAGGATGAAATAAAGTAAGAGTCAGGTCCTCTTGATTGAAACCACACAAGCTTAGAACGCGGTTTGATTTGGATAGACTCGTGCTCCATTGAGGAATATTTCAACTATGATTTGATTGAGCTCACATGTCATGGTACAAAGTTTGAAGTAAATTGAAGTTTCATCCCATTCCCACCCCTATAAGCATATATATGTTGGGTCTTGACCAGTAATCCGATAAATATCATTCACTATATATATATACATATATATGATTGAATGTGTGTTGTCAATAATTATTAAAAAATTATCAGTCAAATATATTTTAGCCTATATTTAAAAAAATAGCAGTTATTTTTTTTTTGATAAATACAAATATATAGCTATTAAATTTGAAAAAAAAAATAATTGCTATTTTTTTTTATCAATTTATCAGCCATTTAAAATAATAGTTGATAAATTTTGAAAAAAAAATAGTCAAAATTTATTGGCTAGAATTTGTTTTCAAAAGTATAATTATTATTTTATATTAGTTTTAATTTACCCACATATTGATATTAATTTATCCTACAGGTAAATAATAAAGAATACTAAATTGTTCAAATGATAAAAGAGATAGTATTTTGTTATATAAAAGTAATGTCAAATAATTGATAAAATGGTATTGCATCGAAAGATTTATACAGGTACCGCGAAAAGTATTTGGGTTAGCTCAACAGTTGTAGTAGGTGTTCCATGATAAGTAGTTGCTATATTGTTTGTCTAGACATCTCATTGGATTGTTGTCTCTTGCATCATCCTCAGCTCATGCTTCAATTCAGATATTTGCATATTTTGTGTCACTATGGTTTCTCATATGGCTTGTGTATTGTATGGTCTAGAAGAAGCAAATATCAAAATTTTATGTCTTTAATAGTGGTTTGGGTTCACAACATGTAAAACCTCCCATGCCTCCAAGTCCTCGATGTACAAATTAAAACCTGACTTAAACAACATTGCCAATAGGTCAAACAATATTTTTCAAACTCGACTAGAAGGAAGCATTGATTCCCAACAACACATATCACTCGTTCCCATTTAAATCGAATAGATGTAAATCTTCAAAATGAAATTAATGAGCTAAATTTTTATTTAACTTCTAGGGAGTTAACAAAAAAAATAAGAGAAAATAGATATATTAAACTAGTGGAAAATACGTATCATAAGATTTTAATAAATAAAATTTGAAACTATTTTTTAACTTATTTTTTTTAAAATCTAAATATTCTCTAGAGTCCTTCCTAATTAATGTAATTACTCCAGGGAAGAGAAGGAACCAATCGGACGGTTAGCAAAGCACAGAATGCATTAGGATGGATATAAAAGACGGCCCGGGTCACAGAAATCCCTAAAGTTTCCGATCTTTCTATCTCGGCGGATTGCGAGGCGGCTCTAGGAGACTTCTTCTTCCGCCGTCGTTTTTCCGCCGCTTTGGGGTTTCTGGAGACGAGACGAGACGATGCATGTCGAGTCGGATCCACTCCGAATCCTGCTAAAAAAAGAAGATCGCAGATCAAAAATGGCATCACAGAAAGCCAGTGCCCTTTTTGTGGGTTCTCGGCTCGCTATGCTGCCCACATCTCTTTGCTTTCTATATTCATCATTCCGTCGACATTTTTTAGATGCCTCGTGATTTCTTTTTCTTTCTTTCGCAATTAAATGAAAGTGCATTTGATTTCAGTTATGGTGCCTTTTGTTCCGTCAAAAATTCTCTCTTTTCTCTCCTCGTCAGATTTTACACGAGCGTCATGTATGTTTCTGATTTGTTTTTGTTTTTGTTTGACAAAAAAGTGAAAACTGTTCTTGAAGAAATCATCTTCAGAGATGCCTTCGTTCTTCAAGCCTTACTCGCCTTAGTGCTAGCTTTTGACCATATAAGTTCAGGCTTACTTTCAAAGCAGGAAAGAGGTGAATTGAACTCTGAAGATGATCTTTCTCCGGTTTACAAATTCGCTGTTTTTTTTCTTCTTCTTCTTTCAGTGCTTTTGTGTTAGTGTTTTGGTATAGAATTTTGGTATTTAAAACTAAGAATGCAGGACAAATTGTTGTTTCTTGAATTACAATCGCAATATGAGATATCAATCAAAAACAATCATTTATTGATGACATAATTAATAAATAACATGTTCAACTGATGAAGATGAAATTGTTATCAATAGGATTCAATTGATTGCTAATCCATAAATAATCAATTAAAAGCTCGACTAACAAACTTTCAACTCAATTGACCAATGGTGATCGATCTGCAACTATAAAAGACAAGTGAAGGTTGTTCGAATAGAACAAAAACTTACAAGCAATCATTCAATATTCATTCCACAACATTTTAGTGACAGCCAAGTGTGTTAGACTCTTGTTTGTTGCTTTTTCATTTCGTAGTTTTTCATTATTATTATTATTATTGCTCCCTTTGTGGCTATACACCACTATTACTTATATTCTGTTGTTATTGTAAATTACTTTTTCAAGGAGGAAATATAGTGATTTTTGAGTGACGACGGATTAGGTTCTAAATCACGTAGAATATTTTTGTCAGTCGTCGGAAGGGTGTTTATTATTTACGTTTTTTCATATGGGTATCCTTTTAAAATTAGCTATTCAAAATATTCTTATATTGTTTGAAAAAAAAATACATCTACTCAAAATACTCATATTTCTCCAAATATTCAATTCCTCATATTTTCTTTCACACATAATATCCTTTAAAATTTTAAAATATTTCATACATTTCATAATATCCTCCAAATTTTTTAAATTTCCAAAATTGTCAAATTTTTTTGACAAATCCAATTAACGTCGCTCTAACTCCATTGGGTATGTATCCATCCCAAAATTAGTTAGTCATATGCAATCAACTTGGAATGTCTTATTTTTACGTATTTTCTCCTATTCAACTATCAACCATACTTCTAACACTCATCACAAGAAGAGCGTGAAGTTGAGCTGGAGAAAAATTAATCAAAATGAAGATTTTGGTCTCTTGATGCAGATGTAGTCCTTGTGAAGTCATGGGCAAGGGTAACTATCAATACCGATGTAATCATTGGTAATGACCAGAAAGATCAAGTTTTTTGGAAACGTATAGTTGATTATTACAACAAGCATCACCCCACTGGATCTATGATGAGAAACTATTAGCAGCTGAAATCACATTATTATACGTTTGCACCGATGGTAATGAATTTTTTGTAACTTATAATAATTTTTAGTAACAAAAATGTGTTGGAGAATATGTGGAAAGCCAACAACAATAACAAGAATTTCAAGTATATGTATGTGTGGAGAGTTCTTAAAGAGTATGAGAAATATACTCTAGTTGCTCATTACCCTAATAAGAAGGCAAGGACATCTGAATCAAGGGAAAACACTTCAACATCAAATCTAAATACGAGTGTTGATTTGGATGATTCTCAAGTCCGCATTCATCCGATAGGACAAAAGACAACGAAGCGGAAGGGTAAATCTAAAGTCAGAGAGGACGACACAATGCATCATAGTATCGACAAAGAATAATAAGATATTAAACAATATTTAATACAAAAAATATCTTTGCAGGAAGTCGAGATTTTTCATAAGGATTATAAAATTCTTACAAGGGATACTAGTGAGATGACATCAGGACAGCTTTATTTATATGAAAAAAATAGTTATATCATCTAATGTGGATATGTTTAAGTTTATTTTTATATATTATTATAATTTATATATTTTTATTTAATGTAATGTAATATTTATGTATTTTTTAATAAAGTAATTTATGAATTTAAATTTTATAAAAAATTAATGGTATATAATGTAAAATGTGAAGGAGAGGGAATCATATATAATAAAAAAACATGAGATCTATATAAAAGAATTATTGAGAGGTTTTTTTTATAGTGAGAAAAAATATAAGATTTTTTTGTTTAACGTGCCACTGATGTGGTAATAAAACAAAAAGTTTTCAATAAGCTTAATTATTGTGGATGCCTTAAGTCATATCATCCTTATTTTTTAAATTCCCTTGCGAATTAATTCTCAATAAAGTCCTTTGAAATATGCGTTTCTTTTCTGTGCATATTTCAAAATATTTCTTCCCGCTGAATTTAAAATCTCTGATAAAAATATTTAAGTTATTTTTTTTATTATGCTATTCCCCCTTCTCCCTTAGCATCTATGATCTATCTCCATCGAAGAAGGATTATTTTAAAAAGTTATTAATAGTTTAGGTCCATATAATATAATAATACTCAAAGAGTAAAGTTAATAGCATTAACCACTCTGAAAAGGAGCATGGCAGAGGAGTTATTTTTCAAATTTGAGAAATCTGGTCAAAATTGCTACATAGAGCTAATTATCTAAGATTTTGAAGGTATAGAAATAACTCAATACGTTCTAAGGAAACAACAATATGTTTGTGAACTTTGGATAGTATGGATTTATATAGAAGTTTTGGTCAAAATGTTATGTAAACTCAAATTGATCAAAGCTGAAAAATGAAGGTGTACATGTACTAAATAATTTTCAAGAAACCTAAATGAGTGTTTGGTTGTGAAGATTAATCAGTATATGTAGCAATTTTTGTTATATGTATTAAAAAACTACAAACAAAAAAAGTAAAAATAAACATTAATCCAAAGTGACCAAATAGGAGAGTTTAAAACTATTATTTATTCTTGTATTTCTACATTTTAAGTCCATCTAGCAATTCTGTACAACTCAAACATGATTATACACTTCAAAAAAATTAACAAAGGATCTTAAGCAATAAACCCTAATACTCTTCATGACAAAACAAAACTCTAAAAATAAAAAACAATGATACCCTCTACATATTCCTTCAAGTGCATGTTCATAATGTCAACATATTGTCCACCAAACTTGCACAATTTAATCTCATTCATCGGGAATTGCCTATCTGAGATCATCATGTCCTTGAAGGATCCACAAGTAGATCATCATGTCCTTGAAGGATCCACAACTTAAAACAGTGTCCTAAGGCAGGTGAAAACCTTGGAGTGTGAAACATAGCTCATCATCTGCACTTATGGTCATTAAAGTCACCACACATTTCAAAATTGTAATAAATAACTTTGCGATCATGTGATGATCAACACTCACACACAAACACAGCAACAAAGATATCTCCACCAAGTGTCTATCCAACTAAGAGCAAGAACATCCCCATGCTGAGAAAGGCTCATCCTGAAGAATTTATGAAATAACTACACATTATACAAGGACTCTACAGGAAGATCAGACTATAAGTTTTTTCCAAATCCTTTTTGCATAGCCACACTTGCTTCTGCTCACTCTAATATGCCCTCGAACTGGAGTTTGCTTCTTCAGTGTCATCTGAACCAGGCCTTTCAGTTAGGAATTGCTCCCAAAACACATCGTTGACTCTAACCGGATGATTCGGTTGTGTTTCTTCACTAGTTCTTGGATTCTGTTGTGCCTGTGCAGCTTTTGTGCCACCTGATTCAACTGCAGGCTTTTGGCTACTTAACACTAGTGTGCCAAGTTCTTCCCCATCCGTGCCAACTTTGTCCAATTCCATGGAATCTTCTTCCCTTTGATCTGCTGAACTCCTATCCATTTCCATTCCAGATGATGCTAGTGTTAGACTTAAATGGCACGGAAAGCTCCCATCCCCATTGTCATGTCGGCTTCGAGGCGAAAGATTTTTTGTTGGGCAACTAGACGCTCCGGTGTCGCAGAGCTCCAATGTCTCAGGTGTCAATGGCAGCAGGCATTCTGATGCGCCACCTCGCCCATAGTCGAATTGCTTTTCGCGAGAGCTACCGGTGTCCTCGATGGAGCTCTGAGTGCTGGCCATGACCAAATCCCTGTCTTGAAAAGCCGAGCACAATTCCAGTTTCAGCTTATCGCAAAAGTCCTGATTGAGCACGAGCCCAGACTCGAATTTGGATGTGCTGCAATGGTCATCACACAAGCTGTTCTCTGATCCCAGCGGCAACCTTCGCTTCTTGTGGATCACCGAGAAGTCCATGGATGAGGAAGCAGCCATCTTCGCAAGAGTCTCCACGAACCGAGGGTTCAGCATCGCCTGCTGCAGGAACGTGATCATCTTCAGCTGTCGATTCTCCATGTCGGCCACTCTCCGCTCGACGTCATCGAACTGGCTGTGCATCTCCGAGCACTGTTGCTCGAACTTCCAGAGAGTCGCCTCGAGGCTGGATTTCTCTCGTCTCAGCTGGTCGATCTCGTCCTGTAAAGCGGCCCTCTCGGCATCCGCGACAGCAGCACCGCCAGGCGGGAGGCTGTGGCTGTGGATGGGCTTGCGGCGACGGATGTTCTTGAGGAGATCCTTCCTCCCTTTGATAAAATCCTCATTGGCGAACTCCCACCTCTCGGGATCTATTTTTCGGAATCCCTGCGTAAAGAATCAATTTCTACCTCGGTTGATTGACCAGTTCCTTCAAATCTAGCTACACGAACTCAAGAAATTTCCCAATTCCAAAGAAGCCAAAAACAGATTTTTTCCAAGAAATTCAAAAAATCGCAACTAGATTCAACCAAAAAAATAAAAAATTAAAATCCCGGCATCGCGATTCAGGGGGCTTACATAGGTATTGAGCTGGCGGATGAAGCTGGAGAAATTGTTGTGCTTGAAGTAAGTCGGGAGGAGGCGGGCGGAGAAATCCGCGTGGTTCCACACCACGAAGCTCTTCGAGGAGGCGCTCCAGGAGACGACGTCGTCGGTGGAAGAATCATCCACCATCTCGTAGGTCTTGACCAGGAAAGGGGCAGGGCCGCCGGAGCTACCTCCCTGCTCGCCACCTTCTGCCTCCATTCTCTCTCTCTCTCTCTGTCTATCTTGCAAGGGTATCCCGGTCGTCGTCTGTATCGGCTCCGATCGCTTCCCTCCCGCGTGGGCGATGGTGGAGAAGGTTGGTGAAGACGAGAAGGGTCGCGAAGGTGGGGAGTTGCGACTTGTGTTGGAAATTTGGTCGGGTCACTGTTTAGCAAAAAGGCCCCGCCTCCTTTCTCCAATAGAATCCAATTATTGCTCTTTTTTGGGCCTTCTAATTCTCTTATTTTGGGCCTGACAATTCTCCTTGGCCTATCCATTATTGGTTGGTTTTCAACCCTTTTATGAGGAATTTCAAATAGATGAAAAGTTGCGGTTGGAGGTTAGAGGTCCGCCTGAGGCCAAAGAGTGTTAAAAAAAATATATACAAAGTTTTATAAATCACACAATAATTGAGCCGAGAATTTAGAGAAGACAAAAGAGGATAAAAAAAATTCTCGTAGATTCCATTGATGAATAAACAGTCTATTGGTAAATACATAACTTAAATACTAATTTCAAATTTAAGTCGGATTTCATATCTTTCATCTCATCTCCGTGTATTATATAAATTCTCATCTAAATTCTCAGGGATATTCAACTCTCATTATATTCAACTTTAATCTCTATCTATTCTACCCAAATGTTTTATTATCACTTAAAAGAATACCTTCTACTTGCCAATTGATACTGTCTGAAATCGATAGAGATAAAATATTAAATACATAGCTTTATTGTTGACCAAATAAAGACTCTTTACTCTCTAAAAAATGACTCCAAAGTATTTTGTGTGTCAAAGAAAGTGTTAGTGATCGAGGTAGGGAAGGGTTTTGATGTAGATTTTCCGACGCTCAAATCAGTAATCAGAAGAAGATGAGGAATCACAAGAACAGTAGATGCGTAAAATTATGTAGCTTCATGTTGTGTGAGTGTACCTATACAAACCCCTTTTTATAATGTTACTATTTGTTTGTGCACGAATCTCAAAGCATTTCCAAAAAATGACATACTATAAGAATGCTCTGACATATTCCCTAAAATGAATTCACAATACCATAAAAATACTCTGACATATTTCCTTCCATGGCTGATTGAAGGCGCCTTCAGTCATTGAAGGCACCTTCTGTCTGAAGGTCGCGGAGGCGCCTTCAACTCCTGTTGAAGATAAGGCTCACTCGAATCCAATTTTGGTCTTTTCCTCGAGCAGGCTTCCGCTCTGACTTCTCGTTCCTCGAACGTCGTGCACATCATTTTCGTCCACTGGCGTACTCTTCCGCAGCGTCTCATCCCTCGGACACACCGAGCCCGTCGGCTCTCGCCCGTGCCGTCCTTCTCACTAGCCGCGTCTTCCGCTCGACTTCCTGTGCTCCTAATCTCCTCCACACTTAGACACAGTGATCAGAACATAACATGACCTAATCTAATTTGGTTGATTACACCAAAAATAATCTTGGGGTTCCAACACTTACATGGCAAGCCGAGCGTGCTCTTTCTACAACCCGATTGACAGTCACTTAAGCCGTTTGGACTTATAGGGTGTTGTCGGAAACTTGTCATTTGTTCGCCTTATCTTTTTTAACCAAAGAGTTTAGCTGAACTAATCATTTGTTTTGTCCAATCGAATCGTAGTTCCGATGAGTTGAACTACTAAATCGGGCTAATGATGCTGCCTTCAAATGACACAGAATTCTTGGCTCTCGAAGTGTCAACTTGTCTTTATGTCTTAGTGGAGAGGAATTGGGCATTTGATCAGTCCACTAGTTCGATCAAATAACCACCTGGCCAACCGATTTACTAAGTAAGCCTCAAAGGTTGACCCTTCTTTGACTCTGACTATTATGTGAGCTTACCTTCTTAACTTTGATCAGACTCTGGCCCCACCTCTTTGCTGACAAAAAATTGGTTCAACCCTAACATTCAATAAACAGTAATCCCAACCCAAATGGATGATTACATTAGAGTAAAAATGTATCTTAACGGTCCCTTCAAGTTAGCTTCACATATTCTAGAAAGAGGTATTTATCCTAGCACAATGGTCTAGGGATATCAAGTACTGACGTTGAGAATTGATCACGTATCTATTATAATAAAAACTTATGCAATATCAACTATGCCAACACATAGAGGAAAAATAAAAAAAAATCCAAGACATCGGTAAGCTAATCAATTGATCTAATGGATTCACCGTTCTTATGACATCAAAAGGAGGAAATTCATCATCCTTGAAACATTTGTGAGGAAGAGAGGCTGTACTCTCGTCTCTTAAACCTCGAGTCGTCCTTAAAAAAAATTTTAATATTAGGATTGACACCGGTGTGTATATATATGTACACACATACAGCAATTATTATACTCCGCACCGTGCAGTGTGCGCGATGTGCATTAATTTTTTTTTAATTTAAGATTTAGTTTGATTAAGGTGTTAAGATATAATATTAATTTTTAAAAAAAAAATAAAAAATTACATTAGATTATATATATATATATATATATATATATATATACTAATAATAATAATTTAATTGGATATTTAAGTTGGGTATAAATAGAATTTTATTAACCAGGGTCGGCTCAAGACATAGACCATTAAGATATATGCCTAGGGCCAGCTCATCAAATGTTATTTCTCTCTAAATTTTATTTTTCATTCTATCCACTTTTTTATTACCATTTTTTTATCATTATTATTGTGTCCTTGCTCTTCGACGAGTTATTATGCATACTTTTTTTTTTTTAATAATGTGTTGTCGATATTTACTAGTTAAATATTTTTGACTAAATAAATTTAATTGATGATTTATCCAAGTTAAAATTAATAAAAGACAGCTTGGTCATGAAAGTCCTGCCAACGTGGAATCCTAAAGAAAAGTCTATTGTACTCAGTGTCTATATCTACTAGACTATTACTCAAACCTATTATATCTAGGTCACACAATAATAATTTTTATCGTTGCGTTAAGAGGTACCTTTATCGTAGTTAAAATTAATTGATAATTTTTTTTAAAAAAATAACAATTAAAATGTATATTAATAGTATTATAATAATTTATTAATCTCAAATTAGTTAACATAAAATATTATTTTTTTTATAAATTTTACTAATAAGAAAGTGAGATTTCTATTGTATAAATAATCATTGGTAAGGTATAAAATTGTCTTTTTAAATTTTACTAATAAAATTAAATGTCTTTCATAATATTTTAAATATATTTTTTTTCAAAAAAAATTAAGACTTTAATTTTTTTTTTCAGCCTATGCTGTCAGAATAGTTAAAACGGCCCTGTACCGGACATATCTGAATATCAAGATTCTCGTACCTAATTATTTAATTAAATTTAAAATCGGGTTATGATTCTTCATCGGATCCACATGATAGCCCGTAGGGCCCGCTGCCTTAATGAAAAAAAAAAAAATGGGTTCAATACAGGTAACCATTAAAAATAAATCTATCATAGGTTTTTAGAACGGTCCTCGATAAAAGAAAACTTTTGAAAACGCTTGCACCCTTAATCTACTAACTCCATAATAAATATTAACTACTAACTTCAAACTTTATCACATTAATATCTACATGTATATCAACATAGACGAGAAGCTAAAGGTGTTGGTCACAATTGCATAGAGGAGACACTAAGGGAGCATTTCAAGGATCTACTCTCCACGGGGTGGTGTTCAATTGATCATAAGATGGTAGTTTTGTTATAGTGAGATAGAGTTAATTTTTGACATCCTAAAAAAAAAATATTCCTTCCACCCTCTAGTTACTTGATAGTCAGCTATAAATTGACCTTATGATTATTTATCTCCCTTCATATAACCTAAGGACGAGTGAACGTAATCACATTTTATTACAATGGGAAAAATGATCTAGTGTAAGTGTTGCAAGTTTTTCTCAATAAATAGTCTTTTATAAGTAACACTAGGTATTCAATCATTCGAGTCGACTAATCTTAGAAATGATTGATTCAGTTTCACAAAAATTTCTCATCGCCTATTAGGATAAGTCTTAAAGTGCTCACAATGGACAACCCAACATCCAAAATTTGTCATCCCACTTGGAGCTGTCAGACGAGCTGACTTATGGTAAGGCAGGCGGGGAGGAGTGGGCTAACCTGTCATCTTAGCTGGTTGGAAAATCTTCAACTTAACTTAAAGCGAGTTGTGGGTTAGGTGAGTCAACCCACGGGTGCAGCAAAAAATAAAATAAAAAAAAGTCTGCGACGGCTTGGGTTGACCCGTAAGTTGCTCATCTAGTTAAGAGAAAATGTTCATAAAGCAAAATAAATTTAACATCTATTACTCGAGAAAACACAAGTTAAAAAATTTTGCTATAAAAATAATTATAAATCAATCTACTAAATCCATTTGCATCGGTATAAAAGAGCAACAAGTGTGCTCTTAGCTATGATAAATACGAGAAAAGCACCAAGGGACCTCAACGACTGTTTAAGGTGCATAAACAACTGCTTCAGTATTTCCTCAACTCATGGTTAACCCATGTCTGTTGTAGGTCGTGCTCTTAGCTCTGATGAACATGAGAGAAGCGCCAAGGGATCTCGACGACGGTTCAAGATGCATAAGCGACTATTTCATCATTTTCTCAACTCACGGACCAACCCAAGCCTGCCACAGATTAACCTGCGTGGGTCGCGGGCCCAGGAGGGTTTGCCTGCCTCTGTCTGCCTTTAAATGAGTTGATAAAATTTCAACTCAATTCAATTAAATTATTTGATAGAAAGGACAAATCTGACGAACTCAACCTAAATTGACAGCACTAATCTCACAGGAGGAAAATATTATATAGTGCACTATATTTAAGAATCAAACTATAGAGAGTTGAGAGACTGCATAGACCCCTAATGATGCACCTCACCATTTTCATTAAACAACTCTAATGATTAAATATTTTATGAAAAATTATTTCCAATGTTGTTATACAAAGTATTGAGAAATACAATGTCTTTCGATGTGATAAATATTTTGTCGACATGAAGGTAATTGGTCTATCCAAAATGAATAATTAATTTTAAAGGTTTTGAATTCTCTCATACTTATGTTATTTTTTTTTTTTATCATATTGGGTAGTTTTTATGATTAGTTAAAAAAAATCTTTTAATAATGTGTCAAATAATGATTAGCATTAATTAGTTTAATAGAAAATAAACCCCTCCATCATTGGATATAGTTTCGTTCATATCTATTGTATTTGACACATCTTAAACCTAGATGAGCTTAAAGTAATTTATAAATATTTTGCTCAAATTAAGAATGTAATTAGATTTATTCAGTCATAACTCTCCAAGACAAAAGATTTTTAAAAATATTAATTATAGACAGTCATAACTCTCCAAGACATAAGATTTTTAAAAATATTAGAGAAATATAAATGTTAAATTAAAAAAACGTTCGATATACCAAAAAGATAAAACTTGCACCTACTCATGCACAATATATCAATTACAAATCGTTATAGTCTAAATTTTTCCTAATAGCCAATTAACAAATAATGATTGATTATATGTTAAAAATGAATATAAACTTTTTATTGCTGTACAAATCAAATTTTCAGTGTATATAATCCAATTTGACACTTAATGCATTATCTATTATAAGTGTCGCAACCAAAGGATGCTTAATTTCTTGACCATCTGTCAAGAGCCCTTCTCGATTTATCTTAGTGATCAGTGAAAAAATTTTATAGAGTCAGACTGATCACTTTAGGACTAGTCATGAGCAGTGCCGGATCTGAGATTTTGAGGCCTGAGGCGAGCACAAAATATAGTGTCCCCAAAATTTAATATTCATATATTTTTTATCAATATAAATATAATAATATTTGAAACATGAAATCTAAGAATAAATTAAAATATAGACAAAATATATCATCAAAAATAATGTCTTAAGCAAATACAAAAAAAACAAAAAAAAATCCAAACAAAATATAAAATTCATGTTCCGAACTAGTACTTAATATTATTTGTCTCGCATTTTTTAATTAAAAGTATTGATTAAATTTGCATAATCAACTTTCTCAATGATTGTTTTCTCAATAGATAATATAGCTAACACATTTAGTCTTTCTTACGACATAGTTGATCGAAGATAAATTTTAATCAACTTCAACTTGAAAAAACTCCTTTCGGTAGATGTAACTATAACTGGTATAGTCAGTAAAACTCAATAAGCGATGTAGTCATTTGAATAACAACTATCCATTATTTTCAAATAATTCAACACATCAATTGCTCTTGTTGCTTCTCCAGATAATGAGTGTCTTAATAACTTTATTTTTAGAAATAAATTTGATCCATCAACATCAAAACACCCATCATGTGTTAATGAATTTTGAAAATTGACATATGAGCTCAAGAGATCATCACCATCAATAGACAACAACTTCTCCAAACTAAATAAAAATCCAAAGATTTTTTCGTACTTTTGAAATTGCTCAAACCGAATTTCAAGTGATGAAAGAGTTTGATCAATTATAAATATGAAGTAATTAACTCAAAATGATTCTTTAGAAGATTGAGGTATCTTTTCACTGTTGATCTTATCAAATTGTCTTTTTCTTCGAATGATGCATTTTTCTCAAAAAATAGGTTCAATTCCTATTTGACTTACAATATGTTCAACTACAACCAAGTTTTGATCAAATCTAGATTTTTTTGAACTCTTAGAGAAAAGAAATAAGCTCCTCCCTCTCTTCAGCGTGTGAATGTTTGATGAATCTGTTGATTTCTTCTCTCTTATTTAACGTTTTTTGAATCGGACAATTTTTTTCTACATAATCACATTTAAAACTAAGATAGAATATTTTTTAGGATACAAATTGAGATATGACTTATTTATCAACTATTACTTATGAACTTCTTAAAAATAAACTCATGATCATATCAAACTAATAAATTTTTAAAAAAAATTTGGTGCCCCAAATTTTTTGGGGCCTGAGGTACTTGCCTCACTTATTACACTATAGGTCCGGCCCTGGTCATGAGAAACTAATTGAATTTCTTACTAAGTGTTTCATATAGAAAAAATAGAATCATAACCTTTTTTTATAAGGTTTTAAAGTTATGGTATAAAATTTTATGAATATTACCTTAATATTCTTGAATTAAAAATTCACAACAAAAAAAATTAGAAATTGGCCTTTTATATATATATATATACTCTTAAAATTGCATATTATGAAAATTCACAAATAGAAAATTTATAACAAAAAATATTAAAAATTAGAAGTACATTAAATGAATGTACTCAACTTATTGTGATAAATATAAACAAAGAGAACACCACAATAAGTAGAATCAATCTCCCTATGAAAGTTGGAGTATAATAAGCACATTTCATGATAGTAAAAGTGATTATGTTCATCTCAAATGTTGCTCACAGTCCACCCTCAAATTATAGAAGGAAGGTAAATCATGAGATCAGCTTATAGTCAATCGTCAAGTGGCTAAAAAATGGGAGGGATTTTTCTTTCCCAAGGACATCCGCACGTTAAGAATTGATTTCTTGTCCCATTATAATAAAGTTATCACCCTCTAATTAACTGAACATCCGTGAAAAACATTAAGCACATTTCATATAACTCTATCTCCGGGTCAATAAGTAGAGTCTTGGATGATAAACTTCATATTGAGGTAAAGGAACTTAAATTTTGTTTAGGTTATACTTATTTTGATGAGTTAAATATATTATATTAGATCGGTGGAAAAATGAATACATGCTAGTTCTAGTCCTATTTTACTGCGTATAACAATATAATGAAGAAGAAGAGCCACTTAAAGGATGATGTATCGGAGATGTATATATGCATGAAGAATTGGCTAGATGCAAAAGTATCTATGAGATCAAGGTGAGATCACAATATTCAACTTAGATCTCTATAAGCTTAGCTGTTGTTATTATCATATCAAAAAGATCTACGTATATTCAATGACTTTCTTAAATTCCACAGCTACAATAATGCATTACTAGCCTTGGTCATTAAAAAACTATAAACAGGAATATTTATTTAAATTTTAATTGGGTTGAATCCCTACATAATCAGAAGCATTCAGGGTTCAAATAGCAGGTAACCTCACCCACCCTTTATCATCTCCATCTGTTTTAGTTTTTGCAGCATTTCTCCATTTCAAGTACTAATTCAGGCCTTAAATTGAAGGATACACAAAACTCTGTTCAATATTTATTATCGTGTATTGACACATCGCATATGATGGATACAATTAGGAATTACTCGGCTAGGTAATTTCACAGAATACAAGGCAGTTCCCACAACAATGAGTTGGAGATCAATCAATCCACATGTGAAGTTTTACAACATATGTTCTCCTCGGCTACAGCCTTAAAAACCACCACTGTTTTCAGATGTTGCACCGGTCATAGTCGGAGTACCATGAAGTCGGATTTGTATCTTTAGAGAAGGCGGTGGCATCTCTCTCAAAGACAGGTTCAAATTCCTCTCGCCATCGCTGGTCAGTGAGACTCCCACCGGCATCATTTCTCGTCAATTTGGATTCATTAAGCACAGGAAATGCCAAAGCTTCTTTAGGCAAACGTGAATCTGTAAGAAGTTGATTTAGCAACACAATCTGCCTATCGTAGTTTTTCTTCAAGTTAGTGATTTCCTCGTAAGCCTTCTCAGTCTCCAGCTCAGCCAAACCAGCCCTTTTCTGCAATGTGGATAAAATAGGCATCAAGTGATACTAGTATCCATAGTGCTTTTATGTGATAGTAATTTTGAATCTTGAACTCATCAAATCAAGCATTATGAGCAAAATCGAGTAAAGATTTATATTCAAAATGACCCTCCTTTTGTGTGCCCTGGATTCAACTAACCCATACCCAACAACTGAATTTGTAAGTCATATCGAATTAAATTTTATTGACTTACCCACTTTGTCCCTGAATGCTTAAACTTTAAGAAAACCTGTCAAACCATATGTGTGTATATTCTGACAGGTTTTCTTATATATATACATACATGCATACTCTTAATATCTCCATATAACAAATTATTATTGACTGACTAATCAAAATTTACAGGCAACGAACAAGTTCCATGCTAAATTTGTCATCTATAGAAGTGTTCAAAAAAATAATTCATCGCAACTTAAAGTATAAATTCTACAATTGGTCAAAAAAGATGCATAAATCAGATATAAAATGAAATTGATGTGGATGTGGATAATAGCAAGTGTAAATACCTCAGCAATTTTAGCAGCTTCTTCAGTTTCCTTCAGGCACACAAGCAATTCTCCAGCAGCCTGTACAGCTTCAGCTGTATCTCTAAGTTGAGCCTTAAGACACTTGTTCTCATCCCTCCAGTATCGTCGTTCTTTGTCTCTATCAGCTCTTAGAGCAGAAATCTCAGCAGCAAGGGAGTTGATGAACTTTGATTCTGGTCCTTTTACCCCTGCTCTAGCAGCTGCCTTTTTGACATCTTCAATGCCATCCATGATCTTTCTGTGCCTAGCAAGTAAAGCGATATGGTTCTCCTGGAGATCTGCATATTGTTCCAGAATACGAGCATGACCTTGCATTGCTGTCTGAAGTGCCTCCTTCAGCTCCTCTGTGCATTTCTTCTCTGAATCAAGTTCAACCTTCCTCCTTTCGGCAAGAGATCGATTTGCTTCGAGTTCATGTTTAAGATCTTCACAAAGTATGATCCATTCACTCTCCCTTTTAGTCCAATTACACTCGTCGGCTTCTAATTTTCCTTTGTTATTTTCTTCACCTGATTCCGATATTGTACAGATAGGACTCGAATTGGGTTCACAGGAATGAGCAGCCAGAAGCAAAAAATCCTGTTTTCTAGCTGGATTTGAAGAATCCAAGTAATATTGTAATTGATTCCTCAAGTCCTGTATTTCTTCAATCAAGACATCCCTCTCACCCATGTCAAAAAAATTTCTATAGCTATCTAGATCTTCTTGGATCCTTTTCAACTCAATAGTCAGGCGTAGAATTTCCGGATGATTATCAAATTGCTCATTTAGAAGCTATATATGAAAAACAGAAGCTACATATCAATGGATAACTTGCAAAATAGCATTATCTACAACTGAATGGTTAGATAAATAAAGCATTAATAAGCAGAGCAACCACAAGACCTTATGTTCATTCTTGAGAGAAACAAATTCTTCTCCCATATACTCCTCTG